>NC_142609.1:30058965-30194387 GCF_041222555.1 Hakea prostrata | reverse complement strand
ACCTACTCAATCGATTTGAGTTTGGTTTTGTTTTAGTTTTTAACCAGCAGGTATTTACATGTCTATAAACTTCAATCATTTAATGATGATCATCAATCAGTTCTTACCCACTACATGAGAAGCATTTATAGGCGAGTGTGTGGAAAGGGCCGATCAACCCCTAGTGCAACCGATAAGCCTTGCAACTCAATATCTTTATTGCACTCCTACCCGTCTCCGTCTTAGTGCATGAGCAATGCAGAGATTGGTATTCTTTTTATTTTAATATGTATCAATTCTTTTGTGCAAATCTTTTTTCTAAATCATGTTTCCATGGGAATGTAAAACAAGGACAAAAATGAGTTATATGTGCAGGAGCTGGTGTACACCGTTGAATATTACCATGAATTCGTGTAAATACAAGAGTAGCTATTGTATTGATCTAGACTGTAACATTTAGAGGAGTTAACAATCTAGGTGCTTGTTATCTCTATCAAATTTTCATAATGAATATATCATTCATTTCCCCTTTCTCAATCTTACAGCTTGTGCTCTAAGTAACCATATCAAGTTAGCCGTTGAACCAACTAGTATTTACATATGTGTAAACTTCATTCATCTAGTATTGATCATCTGTCTGGTTCTTGCACCAGTACATGAAGCATTTATAGACAGTGTGTGTGGAAAGACCAATCAACTCCTAGTGAAACCCAAAAGCAACTTACAAACGCTCAATATCTTTTGTTGCACTCCAATCCATGTCTGTCTTTCAGCATGGAGCCATGTAGTTGGTTGGAATTCTTTTTTTTTTAATTATCATTCCTTTGGTACAAATTGGATTATAAATCATAATTTATGGGAATGTAGAATAAAACCAAAAAATTATTAAGTACCGGAACGTGTTATAGCCTTTAGCATGTCTAAGAATACTTTAAATGCAGGTAGCTATTGGATTGATCTGAACTAAGATTTGGGGTGAACAATCTAGGGTGCGTGTGATGTCTATCAAATTATAATAATGATTCGTCATTTCTTTCCCAATCCCATATAAAAAAACGCACATTGGGGAACTCTCAAGATTTTATTTTAAAATAATTCCAAAACATTTTTATAACATACAACACAAAAACAAAACAAAAATAAATGAATAAAGGTTTCATAAAATAATTATTGTGGGAAAATAGAGTTTTTGTTCCTTTAATGTTAACACAAGATTAGGTACGGATAGAATTTTGTATTTAATTTCTTGCTCTTTCGGTTACCCGCCTTGCGCCGTTAAAGCCCATTCACACATTGATGGTTTGCAATAAATACCGAGGAAAGGAGATAAATTAAATTAAATCATGGTGTGACTAGACGAGCGACTTAGGTATTTCTGGTAATGTCCTAATGGCCAAAAGGGCGGTAGGGCCTTTGTTCTTCTGCGCTTAGAAAACTATTTGCTTTTCCTATTCTTTTATCCATCGTCATACTTTAGGAACCCCAACTCGGAAACGTGAACTCAGAGGCACCCAGCACTGTTTGTCTACTGTTTTCTACGACATATCCAACCACAAAATTACCACCACTGTAGCTTCATTTGCCAAAATAAAAATTGAAATCTGCCATTAAAATAAACCAAAATTTTTTAAAAAAAACTTGTAAGATATAAAAAAAAACAAAAAAATATAAGGGGAAAATGTTAATATTTATTTATTTCACTTCAATCATCCAAACTAAACAAAAAAGCAAAATAATGTTAACAACACAACAACTAATAAAATTTTAAATATTTAGCACCACCATAATGATGGATGAAACTAGTCAAAACTAACAGAATAATATTGAGCTTCATCTTAGCTCCGCCTACGAGCACTTTCACTTCACCTCACCCACAGAAAAAGTAACAAATTCCGAATGTTAGTCAAAAAATCTTTTAACGATTATAAAATTCTCATATCTAAGTGTTTGAGAATTCACGCAAATAGAATAGAAGAATGAAAAATTCACGGGGTTATCTAGATGAGAAAATATACTTGGAGTCAATGGAAGGGCTGATCTTGTAGGGAAGGTGGACACCACATTTTTCGGGAAGGGTGAAGCATTGCCTCCCAGTCGAGGTGGCTCCTGAAGCATTCTTGAAGCGACAAAGACAGAGTGGTTCTTGCAGCGGAGTTGAGTGCTCTCCACGGAATCGCAACAAGCCCAAGAAACCTTTCCTCCATTGCGCAGAAAGGTAGAAAGAAAGCCCGAGAGACCACTTGCCCACAAGTGAGGGCATTTGCAGCATTTGGTATTGCCACAACCATACAGACCGAAACAAGGCACACAACCTTGGACACTAGAATTGGCCATGTTACACGTACTTGCAAGCTCCTTGATGCACTCTTGTCTCTTTCTTTTCTCCTAGTGTTTTGCTAGATCAATGCAATGACATACTCCTCTCTCTGAGCTTACTTATAAGAGAAGGTTAAAGGACTTCTTTGGTGGTTCCTGGCTCCTTGTCCTGCTTGGTAGATTGTTGGTGGTTGAGACTTCAACGGTTTTGATGTGTTTGTTGTTTTGCTGTGTGATTCTCTCTAAAATGGAAAGCCTAAATATTTTTCTAACAAACCTTTTTTTGGTTGGTTTTGAATTAGAATCCTAATTTGAATGAAGAATCTTGGAAGGCTAACGGGACCAATTTTTAGATGCATGGTTCACCTACTCAATCGATTTGAGTTTGGTTTTGTTTTAGTTTTTTTAACAAACCAGTATTTACATATCTATAAACTTCATTCATTTAGTGATGATCATCCATCTGGTTCTTGCACCCACTACATGAAGCATTTATAGAGGAGTGTGTGGAAAGACCAATCAACTCCTAGTGAAACCCAAAAGCCTTACAACTCAATATCTTTGTTGCACTCCAATCCATATATTTTTTTTGACATAGGCCCCATTTGTTTATTTAAAACTTTTTTTATTTTAATATATAATTTTTTTTTTTTGGCAAATCTTGATTATAAATCATATTTCCATGGGAATGTAGAAGAAGGACAAAAAGAGTAATAAGTCAGGGATATTGGTGTACCGTTTAACATTACTAGGAATACTTGTAAATACAAGAGTAGCTATTGGATTGATCTAGACTGTAAGATTTGGAGAGTGAACAATCTAGGGTCGTGTGATGTCTATCAAATTATAATAATGATTATGTCATTCATTTCCGCTTTCTCAATCTTACAGCTTGTCCTCTGAGTAGCCATATCAAGTTAGCCGTTGAAAATCCCATAAGGACTTGATTGGGGCTCTCAAGATTTTTATTTTAAAATAATTCCAAAACATTTTTATTTTAAAGCATACAAACACACACACAAAAAAAATAAATGAATAAAGGTTTCCCGCAAAGAAATATTATAGTAGGAAAATAGAGTTTTTTGTTCCTTTATTATTAAAAAATAATTTTAGTTAAGATATAAAAATTTTTTTTTTTTTTTTTTCTTCTTTTTTTTGTGTTTTTTTTTTTTTATGCACGTTAAAGCCCATTATAGCACATTGATGGTTTGCTAATAAATAATAGAGAAGGGAGATTCAAATTTAAATCACATGGTGTGACTAGCGGAAGCGAATTAGTATTGTATGGTAATGTCCTAATGGCCAAAACAGCAACATTCACAGATTTGTTCTTCGATAACTGTAGAAAACTATTTGCTTTTCTATTCTTTTATCCATCGTCATACTTTAGGAATCAGGGAAACGAAACTTAGATCATGGGCACCCATGTTTAAGTACAGCCAAACATATCCAACCACAAAATTACCACCTCGCGCATCCATTTGCCAAAAATGGAAAATGATTCTTGTCGACTTTCAGTCTCTCTATTAATATAAACCAAGGCAAATTTTATGCAGAAGGAGGAATGAGTTTGTAATAAGGGGAAATGTTAATATTTATTTCATACAATCACCCAAACTAGGAGATAAACAAGCAGCTCAGCTGCCTTACAATTATATGTTAGCACATCGATAATGAGAGACTTTCAAACTTGTCAACCACTAATGTGGAATTGTCGGATCTAGACATGTCTATTGATCTTCTTCGCCTACGAGCACTTTCACTTCACCTCACCCTGAAAAAGTAACAAATTCCGAATGTTAGTCATACAAGAATCATTTAACGATTATAAAATTCTCATATCTAAGTGTTTGAGATTCACGGTAGGAATAGAAAGAATTTGAAAATTCACGGGGTTATCTAGATGATGAAAATATACTTGGAGCAGTCAATGGAAGGGCTGATCTTGTAGGGAAGGTGGACACCACATTTTCCGGGAAGTGCTGAAGCATTGCCTCCCTTGATGCCGGGAGTGGCTCTGTAGGCATTCTTGAGACAGCGACAAGCTACCCGACGGTCAGGAGTGGTTCTTGCAGCGGAGTTGAGTGCTCTCACGGAATCGCAACAAGCCCAAGAAACCTTTCCTCCATTGCGCGAGAAAGGTGAGGCAAGAAGCCAATCGAGAGACCACTTGCCCACAAGTGAGGGCATTTGCAGCATTTGGTATTGCCACAACCATACAGACCAGAACAAGGCACACAACCTTCAGGACACTAGAATTGGCCATTGTTACACGTACTTGCAAGCTCCTTGATGCACTCTTGTCTCTTTCTTTTCTCCTAGTGTTTTGCTAGATCAATGCAATGACATACTCCTCTCTACGAGCTTATTTATAAGAGAAGGGCGTAACAGACTTCTTAGGTGGTTCTGGTCTCCTTGTCTGGCTTGGTAGATTGTTGGTGGTTGAGATTTCAACGGTTTTCGATGTGTTTGTTGTTTTGCTTGTGTGATTCTCTCTAAAATGGAAAGCCTAAATATTTTTTCTAACAAACCTTTTTTTTGGTTGGTTTTGAATTAGAATCCTAATTTGTATGAAGAATCTGGAAGGCTAACGGGACCAATTTTTAGATGCATGGTTCACCTACTCAATCGATTTGAGATTGGTTTTGTTTTAGTTTTTTTAACAAACCAGTATTTACATATCTATAAACTTCATTCATTTAGTGATGATCATCCATCTGGTTCTTGCACCCACTACATGAAGCATTTATAGACGAGTGTGTGGAAAGACCGATCAACCCCTAGTGCAACCGATAACCCTTGCAACTCAATATCTTTATTGCACTCCTACCCATCTCCGTCTTAGTGCATGAGCAAAGCAAGAGATTGGTATTCTTTTTTATTTTAATATGTATCAATTCTTTTGTGCAAATCTTTTTTCTAAATCATGTTTCCATGGGAATGTAAAACAAGGACAAAAATAGGTTATATGTACGGGATATTGGTGTACACCGTTGAACATTACCATGAATGCGTATAAATACAAGAGTAGCTATTGTATTGATCTAGACTGTAACATTTGAAGAGTGAACAATATAGGTCTTGTTATCTCTATCAAATTATCATAATGAATATATCATTCATTTCCCCTTTCTCAATCTTACAGCTTGTGCTCTAAGTAACCATATCAAGTTAGCCGTTGAACCAACTAGTATTTACATATGTGTAAACTTCATTCATCTAGTGATGATCATCTGTCTGGTTCTTGCACCCAGTACATGAAGCATTTATAGACGAGTGTGTGGAAAGACCAATCAACTCCTAGTGAAACCCAAAAGCCTTACAACTCAATATCTTTGTTGCACTCCAATCCATGTCTGTCTTTCAGCATGAGCCATGTGGTTAGTTGGAATTCTTTTTTATTTTAATATGTATCATTTCTTTTGGTACAAATCTTGATTATAAATCATATTTCCATGGGAATGTAGAAGAAGGACAAAAAAGAGTAATAAGTACGGGATATTGGTGTACCGTTTAACATTACAAGGAATACTTGTAAATACAAGAGTAGCTATTGGATTGATCTAGACTGTAAGATTTGGAGAGTGAACAATCTAGGGTCGTGTGATGTCTATCAAATTATAATAATGATTATGTCATTCATTTCCGCTTTCTCAATCTTACAGCTTGTCCTCTGAGTAGCCATATCAAGTTAGCCGTTGAAAATCCCATAAGGACTTGATCGGGGCTCTCAAGATTTTTATTTTAAAATAATTCCAAAACATTTTTATTTTAAAGCATACAAACACACACACAAAAAAAATAAATGAATAAAGGTTTCCCGCAAAGAAATATTATAGTAGGAAAATAGAGTTTTTTGTTCCTTTAATATTAACACAAGATTAGGTACGAGATAGAAATTTTGTATTTTAATTTCTTCGCTCTATCAGTTCGGCTTGCTTATGCACGTTAAAGCCCATTATAGCACATTGATGGTTTGCTAATAAATAACAGAGAAGGGAGATTCAAATTTAAATCACATGGTGTGACTAGCGGAAGCGAATTAGTATTGTATGGTAATGTCCTAATGGCCAAAACGGCAACATTCACAGATTTGATCTTCGATAACTGTAGAAAACTATTTGCTTTTCTATTCTTTTATCCATCGTCATACTTTAGGAATCGGGGAAACGCAACTTAGATCATGGGCACCCATGTTTACGTACAGCCAAGACATATCCAACCACAAAATTACCACCACTCGCGCATCCATTTGCCAAAAATGGAAAATGAGTGCTGTCGACTTTCAGTCTCTCTATTAATATAAACCAAGGCAAATTTTATGCAGAAGGAAGAATGAGTTTGTAATAAGGGGAAATGTTAATATTTATTTCATACAATCACCCAAACTAGGAGATTAACAAGCAGCTCAGTTGCCTTACAATTATATGTTAGCACATCGATAATGAGAGACTTTCAAACTTGTCTACCACTAATGTGGAATTGTCGGATCTAGACATGTCTATTGATCTTCTTCGCCTACGAGCACTTTCACTTCACCTCACCCTGAAAAAGTAACAAATTCCGAATGTTAGTCATACAAGAATCATTTAACGATTATAAAATTCTCATATCTAAGTGTTTGAGATTCACGGTAGGAATAGAAAGAATTTGAAAATTCACGGGGTTATCTAGATGATGAAAATATACTTGGAGCAGTCAATGGAAGGGCTGATCTTGTAGGGAAGGTGGACACCACATTTTCCGGGAAGTGCTGAAGCATTGCCTCCCTTGATGCCGGGAGTGGCTCTGTAGGCATTCTTGAGACAACGACAAGCTACCCGACGGTCAGGAGTGGTTCTTGCAGCGGAGTTGAGTGCTCTCACGGAATCGCAACAAGCCCAAGAAACCTTTCCTCCATTGCGCAGAAAGGTGAGGCAAGAAGCCAATCGAGAGACCACTTGCCCACAAGTGAGGGCATTTGCAGCATTTGGTATTGCCACAACCATACATACCAGAACAAGGCACACAACCTTCAGGACACTAGAATTGGCCATAGTTACACGTACTTGCAAGCTCCTTGATGCACTCTTGTCTCTTTCTTTTCTCCTAGTGTTTTGCTAGATCAATGCAATGACATACTCCTCTCTACGAGCTTATTTATAAGAGAAAGAGAGGGAGGCTTCTTAGGTGGTTCCTGGTCTCCTTGTCTGGCTTGGTAGATTGTTGGTGGTTGAGATTTCAACGGTTTTCGATGTGTTTGTTGTTTTGCTTGTGTGATTCTCTCTAAAATGGAAAGCCTAAATATTTTTTCTAACAAACCTTTTTTTGGTTGGTTTTGAATTAGAATCCTAATTTGAATGAAGAATCTTGAAGGCTAACGGGACCAATTTTTAGATGCATGGTTCACCTACTCAATCGATTTGAGTTTGGTTTTGTTTTAGTTTTTTTAACCAACCAGTATTTACATATCTATAAACTTCAATCATTTAGTGATGATCATCCATCTGGTTCTTGCACCCACTACATGAAGCATTTATAGACGAGTGTGTGGAAAGACCGATCAACCCCTAGTGCAACCGATAACCCTTGCAACTCAATATCTTTATTGCACTCCTACCCGTCTCCGTCTTAGTGCATGAGCAATGCAAGAGATTGGTATTCTTTTTTATTTTAATATGTATCAATTCTTTTGTGCAAATCTTTTTTCTAAATCATGTTTCCATGGGAATGTAAAACAAGGACAAAAATAGGTAATATGTACGGGATATTGGTGTACACCGTTGAATATTACCATGAATGCGTGTAAATACAAGAGTAGCTATTGTATTGATCTAGACTGTAACATTTGAAGAGTGAACAATCTAGGTCTTGTTATCTCTATCAAATTATCATAATGAATATATCATTCATTTCCCCTTTCTCAATCTTACAGCTTGTGCTCTAAGTAACCATATCAAGTTAGCCGTTGAACCAACTAGTATTTACATATGTGTAAACTTCATTCATCTAGTGATGATCATCTGTCTGGTTCTTGCACCTAGTACATGAAGCATTTATAGACGAGTGTGTGGAAAGACCAATCAACTCCTAGTGAAACCGAAAAGCCTTACTACTCAATATCTTTGTTTTACTCCAATCCATGTCTGTCTTTCAGCATGAGCCATGTGGTTAGTTGGAATTCTTTTTTATTTTAATATGTATCATTTCTTTGGTACAAATCTTGATTATAAATCATATTTCCATGGGAATGTAGAAGAAGGACAAAAAAGAGTAATAAGTACGGGATATTGGTGTACCGTTTAACATTACAAGGAATACTTGTAAATACAAGAGTAGCTATTGGATTGATCTAGACTGTAAGATTTGGAGAGTGAACAATCTAGGGTCGTGTGATGTCTATCAAATTATAATAATGATTATGTCATTCATTTCCGCTTTCTCAATCTTACAGCTTGTGCTCTGAGTAGCCATATCAAGTTAGCCGTTGAAAATCCCATAAGGACTTGATCGGGGCTCTCAAGATTTTTATTTTAAAATAATTCCAAAACATTTTTATTTTAAAGCATACAAACACACACACACAAAAAAAACTAAATGAATAAAGGTTTCCCGCAAAGAAATATTATAGTAGGAAAATAGAGTTTTTTGTTCCTTTAATATTAACACAAGATTAGGTACGAGATAGAAATTTTGTATTTTAATTTCTTCGCTCTATCAGTTCGGCTTGCTTATGCACGTTAAAGCCCATTATAGCGAACCCAGCCCAACCGACCAAACCGCGAGGCCGAGACCCGGAGAAGAGAAGCGCGGGCCACCCGGAGGACTGGGGGAACCGAAAGGAGAGAAGCAAGGAAACGAACGAGAAGACGAAGGAGGACGGAGGCCCACGGGAAGGCACACCAAGGAAGCACGACGGGAAAACCCAGGAGGAGACCGGGCCCAACCCGGGGCAGGCGCGACCACCCCAACCAAGAGGACGGCAAAGGCGCAAAGCCCAACCGAGCACCGAGCGCCCCAAACCCGACGACCAAGACCGCAAGCACCCCGCACCGGGCGACGGACGCGAAACCCCGCACAAAAGGAGCACCCCCCCCACGCCCGAGGAGGGAAGAGAGGCACCGGCAAACACCGAACAGCCAGACACAAGGAGAGGCGAACAAGACAACCAGACAGCAGCGAAGGAACAGACAAACCAGACAAGAAACCGAGAACGACCGGACGAAGACAGAGAGAAACGGCCCAGACCAAACACAACAGGCCCACCAACAGGCCAGAAGCAGGAGACAGAGGAGGACAAGAAGCCAAGCCCGAAGACAAGAGAGAACAGAAGCAAGACCACAGGGACACAACACAAGACCAGGGACAAAGAACGCCTAATTTGGACTGAAAACGAGAGGGGGGGGCCCGGAAACGAGAGACCCCGAAGACCGAACCACCAAAGGCAACAAAACGAGCAAGGCGAGGGACAACCACACCAGACAAGACGAGGGGGGAGGGACAGGGACCAAAGGAAACGAGGACCCAAGGCCAAGAACGACAGGACCGAGAAAAGGAAGGAGGACAAACAAGAAGAGAACAGCAAGAAACAGAAGACAAAAGAACAAGAAACAGGCAAAGAGAGAACAAAAAAGACAGAGAACACCAAGAACAAGGAGAAAGACCAAAGAAGACCAAAGGAGAAGAAGAGAGGAGAAGAGGGAAAGGAGAGGGGAGCCGGACACACGGGAAAAGGGAGCCGGAGAGCCCGAACAAAGGGAGACAACAGGAGCAGAGGGGAGGAGCGAGGACCAAGGAGGGGAGAGACCAAGACGGGAGAAGGGGAAGGGCGAAGAGGAACAACCGGAGAGGAGAAACGGGGGCAAGAGGGGAAGGGACGGGCAGGGAAGAGAACCAACCGGAGAGGGAGAGCGACAAGGGAAACCAAAGGGGAGAGGAGAGGGACAGAGGACAGGAAGGAACGGAAGGACGGGGAGAGGAAGAAGACGGAACGAGAACGAGAGACAGGAGGACCCGACAGCGAACCAAGGGGAGAGAGGGGAAACCCCCGCAGGGGAGGGAAAGACCCAACAGGAAGAGGAAAGAGGAGAGAACCAAGAAACAGGGAGGAGGAGGGAAAAGAAGCGGGAGACAAAGCAGAGGAACGAGAGAGGAAAGAAGAGAGAAGCAAGAAGACCGGAAACAAAAGGAGAACCGGAGAGGGGAAGAAGCGCAAAGGAACGGAAGGAGGGAACAGAGCGGGGAGGAGAGGAAGAGGAGGGAAGAGAACAAAAGGAGAAAAGGAAAAAAGAAAGGGGGGGGAGAGGGAGGCAGAGCAAGGAGGAGAAGGAGAGGGGGGAGGGCAGGGGGCGGGGGGGGGCGGGGGGGGGGCAATAGCACATTGATGGTTTGCTAATAAATAACAGAGAAGGGAGATTCAAATTTAAATCACATGGTGTGACTAGCGGAAGCGAATTAGTATTGTATGGTAATGTCCTAATGGCCAAAACGGCAACATTCCACGATTTGATCTTCGATAACTGTAGAAAACTATTTGCTTTTCTATTCTTTTATCCATCGTCATACTTTAGGAATCAGGGAAACGCAACTTAGATCATGGGCACCCATGTTTAAGTACAGCCAGACATATCCAACCACAAAATTACCACCCTGCGCATCCATTTGCCAAAAATGGAAAATGAGTGCTGTCGACTTTCAGTCTCTCTATTAATATAAACCAAGGCAAATTTTATGCAGAAGGAAGAATGAGTTTGTAATAAGGGGAAATGTTAATATTTATTTCATACAATCACCCAAACTAGGAGATAAACAAGCAGCTCAGCTGCCTTAGAATTATATGTTAGCACATCGATAATGAGAGACTTTCAAACTTGTCTACCACTAATGTGGAATTGCCGGATCTAGACATGTCTATTGATCTTCTTCGCCTAAGAGCACTTTCACTTCACCTCACCCTGAAAAAGTAACAAATTTCGAATGTTAGTCATACAAGAATCATTTAACGATTATAAAATTCTCATATCTAAGTGTTTGAGATTCACGGTAGGAATAGAAAGAATTTGAAAATTCACGGGGTTATCTAGATGATGAAAATATACTTGGAGCAGTCAATGGAAGGGCTGATCTTGTAGGGAAGGTGGACACCACATTTTCCGGGAAGTGCTGAAGCATTGCCTCCCTTGATGCCGGGAGTGGCTCTGTAGGCATTCTTGAGACAGCGACAAGCTACCCGACGGTCAGGAGTGGTTCTTGCAGCGGAGTTGAGTGCTCTCACGGAATCGCAACAAGCCCAAGAAACCTTTCCTCCATTGCGAGAAAGGTGAGGCAAGAAGCCAATCGAGAGACCACTTGCCCACAAGTGAGGGCATTTGCAGCATTTGGTATTGCCACAACCATACATACTGGAACAAGGCACACAACCTTCAGGACACTAGAATTGGCCATAGTTACAAGTACTTGCAAGCTCCTTGATGCACTCTTGTCTCTTTCTTTTCTCCTAGTGTTTTGCTAGATCAATGCAATGACATACTCCTCTCTACGAGCTTACTTATAAGAGAAGGGGCGTAACAGACTTCTTAGGTGGTTCTGGTCTCCTTGTCTGGCTTGGTAGATTGTTGGTGGTTGAGACTTCAACGGTTTTCGATGTGTTTGTTGTTTTGCTTGTGTGATTCTCTCTAAAATGGAAAGCCTAAATATTTTTTCTAACAAACCTTTTTTTGGTTGGTTTTGAATTAGAATCCTAATTTGAATGAAGAATCTTGAAGGCTAACGGGACCAATTTTTAGATGCATGGTTCACCTACTCAATCGATTTGAGTTTGGTTTTGTTTTAGTTTTTTTAACCAACCAGTATTTACATATCTATAAACTTCAATCATTTAGTGATGATCATCAATCTGGTTCTTGCACCCACTACATGAAGCATTTATAGACGAGTGTGTGGAAAGACCGATCAACCCCTAGTGCAACCGATAAGCCTTGCAACTCAATATCTTTATTGCACTCCTACCCGTCTCCGTCTTAGTGCATGAGCAATGCAAGAGATTGGTATTCTTTTTTATTTTAATATGTATCAATTCTTTTGTGCAAATCTTTTTTCTAAATCATGTTTCCATGGGAATGTAAAACAAGGACAAAAATAGGTTATATGTACGGGATATTGGTGTACACCGTTGAATATTACCATGAATTCGTGTAAATACAAGAGTAGCTATTGTATTGATCTAGACTGTAACATTTGAGGAGTTAACAATCTAGGTCTTGTTATCTCTATCAAATTATCATAATGAATATATCATTCATTTCCCCTTTCTCAATCTTACAACTTGTGCTCTAAGTAACCATATCAAGTTAGCCGTAGAACCAACTAGTATTTACATATGTGTAAACTTCATTCATCTAGTGATGATCATCTGTCTGGTTCTTGCACCCAGTACATGAAGCATTTATAGACGAGTGTGTGGAAAGACCAATCAACTCCTAGTGAAACCCAAAAGCCTTACAACTCAATATCTTTGTTGCACTCCAATCCATGTCTGTCTTTCAGCATGAGCCATGTGGTTAGTTGGAATTCTTTTTTATTTTAATATGTATCATTTCTTTGGTACAAATCTTGATTATAAATCATATTTCCATGGGAATGTAGAAGAAGGACAAAAAAGAGTAATAAGTACGGGATATTGGTGTACCGTTTAACATTACAAGGAATACTTGTAAATACAAGAGTAGCTATTGGATTGATCTAGACTGTAAGATTTGGAGAGTGAACAATCTAGGGTCGTGTGATGTCTATCAAATTATAATAATGATTATGTCATTCATTTCCGCTTTCTCAATCTTACAGCTTGTGCTCTGAGTAGCCATATCAAGTTAGCCGTTGAAAATCCCATAAGGACTTGATCGGGGCTCTCAAGATTTTTATTTTAAAATAATTCCAAAACATTTTTATTTTAAAGCATACAAACACACACACAAAAAAAATAAATGAATAAAGGTTTCCCGCAAAGAAATATTATAGTAGGAAAATAGAGTTTTTTGTTCCTTTAATATTAACACAAGATTAGGTACGAGATAGAAATTTTGTATTTTAATTTCTTCGCTCTATCAGTTCGGCTTGCTTATGCACGTTAAAGCCCATTATACCACATTGATGGTTTGCAAATAAATAACAGAGAAGGGAGATTCAAATTTAAATCACATGGTGTGACTAGCGGAAGCGAATTAGTATTGTATGGTAATGTCCTAATGGCCAAAACGGCCACATGGCACAGATTTGTTCTTCGATAACTGTAGAAAACTATTTGCTTTTCTATTCTTTTATCCATCGTCATACTTTAGGAATCAGGGAAACGCAACTTAGATCATGGGCACCCATGTTTACGTACAGCCAGACATATCCAACCACAAAATTACCACCCTGCGCATCCATTTGCCAAAAATGGAAAATGATTGCTGTCGACTTTCAGTCTCTCTATTAATATAAACCAAGGCAAATTTTATGCAGAAGGAGGAATGAGTTTGTAATAAGGGGAAATGTTAATATTTATTTCATACAATCACCCAAACTAGGAGATTAACAAGCAGCTCAGTTGCCTTACAATTATATGTTAGCACATCGATAATGAGAGACTTTCAAACTTGTCTACCACTAATGTGGAATTGTCGGATCTAGACATGTCTATTGATCTTCTTCGCCTAAGAGCACTTTCACTTCACCTCACCCTGAAAAAGTAACAAATTCCGAATGTTAGTCATACAAGAATCATTTAACGATTATAAAATTCTCATATCTAAGTGTTTGAGATTCACGGTAGGAATAGAAAGAATTTGAAAATTCACGGGGTTATCTAGATGATGAAAATATACTTGGAGCAGTCAATGGAAGGGCTGATCTTGTAGGGAAGGTGGACACCACATTTTCCGGGAAGTGCTGAAGCATTGCCTCCCTTGATGCCGGGAGTGGCTCTGTAGGCATTCTTGAGACAGCGACAAGCTACCCGACGGTCAGGAGTGGTTCTTGCAGCGGAGTTGAGTGCTCTCACGGAATCGCAACAAGCCCAAGAAACCTTTCCTCCATTGCGCAGAAAGGTGAGGCAAGAAGCCAATCGAGAGACCACTTGCCCACAAGTGAGGGCATTTGCAGCATTTGGTATTGCCACAACCATACATACCAGAACAAGGCACACAACCTTCAGGACACTAGAATTGGCCATAGTTACAAGTACTTGCAAGCTCCTTGATGCACTCTTGTCTCTTTCTTTTCTCCTAGTGTTTTGCTAGATCAATGCAATGACATACTCCTCTCTACGAGCTTACTTATAAGAGAAGGGCGTAACGGACTTCTTAGGTGGTTCTGGTCTCCTTGTGTCGGCTTGGTAGATTGTTGGTGGTTGAGACTTCAACGGTTTTCGATGTGTTTGTTGTTTTGCTTGTGTGATTCTCTCTAAAATGGAAAGCCTAAATATTTTTTCTAACAAACCTTTTTTTGGTTGGTTTTGAATTAGAATCCTAATTTGAATGAAGAATCTTGAAGGCTAACGGGACCAATTTTTAGATGCATGGTTCACCTACTCAATCGATTTGAGTTTGGTTTTGTTTTAGTTTTTTTAACCAACCAGTATTTACATATCTATAAACTTCAATCATTTAGTGATGATCATCAATCTGGTTCTTGCACCCACTACATGAAGCATTTATAGACGAGTGTGTGGAAAGACCGATCAACCCCTAGTGCAACCGATAAGCCTTGCAACTCAATATCTTTATTGCACTCCTACCCGTCTCCGTCTTAGTGCATGAGCAATGCAAGAGATTGGTATTCTTTTTTATTTTAATATGTATCAATTCTTTTGTGCAAATCTTTTTTCTAAATCATGTTTCCATGGGAATGTAAAACAAGGACAAAAATAGGTTATATGTACGGGATATTGGTGTACACCGTTGAATATTACCATGAATTCGTGTAAATACAAGAGTAGCTATTGTATTGATCTAGACTGTAACATTTGAGGAGTTAACAATCTAGGTCTTGTTATCTCTATCAAATTATCATAATGAATATATCATTCATTTCCCCTTTCTCAATCTTACTGACTTGTGCTCTAAGTAACCATATCAAGTTAGCCGTTGAACCAACTAGTATTTACATATGTGTAAACTTCATTCATCTAGTGATGATCATCATGTCAGTTCTTGCACCCAGTACATGAAGCATTTATAGACGAGTGTGTGGAAAGACCAATCAACTCCTAGTGAAACCCAAAAGCCTTACAACTCAATATCTTTGTTGCACTCCAATCCATGTCTGTCTTTCAGCATGAGCCATGTGGTTAGTTGGAATTCTTTTTTATTTTAATATGTATCATTTCTTTGGTACAAATCTTGATTATAAATCATATTTCCATGGGAATGTAGAAGAAGGACAAAAAAGAGTAATAAGTACGGGATATTGGTGTACCGTTTAACATTACAAGGAATACTTGTAAATACAAGAGTAGCTATTGGATTGATCTAGACTGTAAGATTTGGAGAGTGAACAATCTAGGGTCGTGTGATGTCTATCAAATTATAATAATGATTATGTCATTCATTTCCGCTTTCTCAATCTTACAGCTTGTGCTTTGAGTAGCCATATCAAGTTAGCCGTTGAAAATCCCATAAGGACTTGATCGGGGCTCTCAAGATTTTTATTTTAAAATAATTCCAAAACATTTTTATTTTAAAGCATACAAACACACACACAAAAAAAATAAATGAATAAAGGTTTCCCGCAAAGAAATATTATAGTAGGAAAATAGAGTTTTTTGTTCCTTTAATATTAACACAAGATTAGGTACGAGATAGAAATTTTGTATTTTAATTTCTTCGCTCTATCAGTTCGGCTTGCTTATGCACGTTAAAGCCCATTATAGCACATTGATGGTTTGCTAATAAATAACGAGAGAAGGGAGATTCAAATTTAAATCACATGGTGTGACTAGCGGAAGCGAATTAGTATTGTATGGTAATGTCCTAATGGCCAAAACGGCAACATTCACAGATTTGATCTTCGATAACTGTAGAAAACTATTTGCTTTTCTATTCTTTTATCCATCGTCATACTTTAGGAATCAGGGAAACGCAACTTAGATCATGGGCACCCATGTTTAAGTACAACAAGACATATCCAACCACAAAATTACCACCTGCGCATCCATTTGCCAAAAATGGAAAATGATTCTTTGTCGACTTTCAGTCTCTCTATTAATATAAACCAAGGCAAATTTTATGCAGAAGGAAGAATGAGTTTGTAATAAGGGGAAATGTTAATATTTATTTCATACAATCACCCAAACTAGGAGATTAACAAGCAGCTCAGTTGCCTTACAATTATATGTTAGCACATCGATAATGAGAGACTTTCAAACTTGTCTACCACTAATGTGGAATTGTCGGATCTAGACATGTCTATTGATCTTCTTCGCCTAAGAGCACTTTCACTTCACCTCACCCTGAAAAAGTAACAAATTCCGAATGTTAGTCATACAAGAATCATTTAACGATTATAAAATTCTCATATCTAAGTGTTTGAGATTCACGGTAGGAATAGAAAGAATTTGAAAATTCACGGGGTTATCTAGATGATGAAAATATACTTGGAGCAGTCAATGGAAGGGCTGATCTTGTAGGGAAGGTGGACACCACATTTTCCGGGAAGTGCTGAAGCATTGCCTCCCTTGATGCCGGGAGTGGCTCAGAGTAGGCATTCTTGAGACAGCGACAAGCTACCCGACGGTCAGGAGTGGTTCTTGCAGCGGAGTTGAGTGCTCTCACGGAATCGCAACAAGCCCAAGAAACCTTTCCTCCATTGCGCAGAAAGGTGAGGCAAGAAGCCAATCGAGAGACCACTTGCCCACAAGTGAGGGCATTTGCAGCATTTGGTATTGCCACAACCATACATACAGAACAAGGCACACAACCTTCGGGACACTAGAATTGGCCATAGTTACACGTACTTGCAAGCTCCTTGATGCACTCTTGTCTCTTTCTTTTCTCCTAGTGTTTTGCTAGATCAATGCAATGACATACTCCTCTCTACGAGCTTACTTATAAGAGAAGGGCGTAACAGACTTCTTAGGTGGTTCTGGTCTCCTTGTCTTGCTTGGTAGATTGTTGGTGGTTGAGACTTCAACGGTTTTCGATGTGTTTGTTGTTTTGCTTGTGTGATTCTCTCTAAAATGGAAAGCCTAAATATTTTTTCTAACAAACCTTTTTTTGGTTGGTTTTGAATTAGAATCCTAATTTGAATGAAGAATCTTGAAGGCTAACGGGACCAATTTTTAGATGCATGGTTCACCTACTCAATCGATTTGAGTTTGGTTTTGTTTTAGTTTTTTTAACCAACCAGTATTTACATATCTATAAACTTCAATCATTTAGTGATGATCATCCATCTGGTTCTTGCACCCACTACATGAAGCATTTATAGACGAGTGTGTGGAAAGACCGATCAACCCCTAGTGCAACCGATAAGCCTTGCAACTCAATATCTTTATTGCACTCCTACCCGTCTCCGTCTTAGTGCATGAGCAATGCAAGAGATTGGTATTCTTTTTTATTTTAATATGTATCAATTCTTTTGTGCAAATCTTTTTTCTAAATCATGTTTCCATGGGAATGTAAAACAAGGACAAAAATAGGTTATATGTACGGGATATTGGTGTACACCGTTGAATATTACCATGAATTCGTGTAAATACAAGAGTAGCTATTGTATTGATCTAGACTGTAACATTTGAGGAGTTAACAATCTAGGTCTTGTTATCTCTATCAAATTATCATAATGAATATATCATTCATTTCCCCTTTCTCAATCTTACAACTTGTGCTCTAAGTAACCATATCAAGTTAGCCGTTGAACCAACTAGTATTTACATATGTGTAAACTTCATTCATCTAGTGATGATCATCTGTCTGGTTCTTGCACCCAGTACATGAAGCATTTATAGACGAGTGTGTGGAAAGACCAATCAACTCCTAGTGAAACCCAAAAGCCTTACAACTCAATATCTTTGTTGCACTCCAATCCATGTCTGTCTTTCAGCATGAGCCATGTGGTTAGTTGGAATTCTTTTTTATTTTAATATGTATCATTTCTTTGGTACAAATCTTGATTATAAATCATATTTCCATGGGAATGTAGAAGAAGGACAAAAAAGAGTAATAAGTACGGGATATTGGTGTACCGTTTAACATTACAAGGAATACTTGTAAATACAAGAGTAGCTATTGGATTGATCTAGACTGTAAGATTTGGAGAGTGAACAATCTAGGGTCGTGTGATGTCTATCAAATTATAATAATGATTATGTCATTCATTTCCGCTTTCTCAATCTTACAGCTTGTGCTCTGAGTAGCCATATCAAGTTAGCCGTTGAAAATCCCATAAGGACTTGATCGGGGCTCTCAAGATTTTTATTTTAAAATAATTCCAAAACATTTTTATTTTAAAGCATACAAACACACACACAAAAAAAATAAATGAATAAAGGTTTCCCGCAAAGAAATATTATAGTAGGAAAATAGAGTTTTTTGTTCCTTTAATATTAACACAAGATTAGGTACGAGATAGAAATTTTGTATTTTAATTTCTTCGCTCTATCAGTTCGGCTTGCTTATGCACGTTAAAGCCCATTATAGCACATTGATGGTTTGCTAATAAATAACAGAGAAGGGAGATTCAAATTTAAATCACATGGTGTGACTAGCGGAAGCGAATTAGTATTGTATGGTAATGTCCTAATGGCCAAAACGGCAACATTCACAGATTTGATCTTCGATAACTGTAGAAAACTATTTGCTTTTCTATTCTTTTATCCATCGTCATACTTTAGGAATCAGGGAAACGCAACTTAGATCATGGGCACCCATGTTTAAGTACAGCCAGACATATCCAACCACAAAATTACCACCCTGCGCATCCATTTGCCAAAAATGGAAAATGATTGCTGTCGACTTTCAGTCTCTCTATTAATATAAACCAAGGCAAATTTTATGCAGAAGGAGGAATGAGTTTGTAATAAGGGGAAATGTTAATATTTATTTCATACAATCACCCAAACTAGGAGATTAACAAGCAGCTCAGCTGCCTTACAATTATATGTTAGCACATCGATAATGAGAGACTTTCAAACTTGTCTACCACTAATGTGGAATTGTCGGATCTAGACATGTCTATTGATCTTCTTCGCCTAAGAGCACTTTCACTTCACCTCACCCTGAAAAAGTAACAAATTCCGAATGTTAGTCATACAAGAATCATTTAACGATTATAAAATTCTCATATCTAAGTGTTTGAGATTCACGGTAGGAATAGAAAGAATTTGAAAATTCACGGGGTTATCTAGATGATGAAAATATACTTGGAGCAGTCAATGGAAGGGCTGATCTTGTAGGGAAGGTGGACACCACATTTTCCGGGAAGTGCTGAAGCATTGCCTCCCTTGATGCCGGGAGTGGCTCAGAGGCATTCTTGAGACAGCGACAAGCTACCCGACGGTCAGGAGTGGTTCTTGCAGCGGAGTTGAGTGCTCTCACGGAATCGCAACAAGCCCAA
This sequence comes from Hakea prostrata, assembly GCF_041222555.1. NCBI lineage: Eukaryota > Viridiplantae > Streptophyta > Magnoliopsida > Proteales > Proteaceae > Hakea > Hakea prostrata. Next base: position 30,174,521 of record NC_142609.1, on the reverse strand, counting down.
GAAACCTTTCCTCCATTGCGCAGAAAGGTGAGGCAAGAAGCCAATCGAGAGACCACTTGCCCACAAGTGAGGGCATTTGCAGCATTTGGTATTGCCACAACCATACATACCAGAACAAGGCACACAACCTTCAGGACACTAGAATTGGCCATAGTTACACGTACTTGCAAGCTCCTTGATGCACTCTTGTCTCTTTCTTTTCTCCTAGTGTTTTGCTAGATCAATGCAATGACATACTCCTCTCTACGAGCTTACTTATAAGAGAAGGGCGTAAAGAGACTTCTTAGGTGGTTCTGGTCTCCTTGTCTGGCTTGGTAGATTGTTGGTGGTTGAGACTTCAACGGTTTTCGATGTGTTTGTTGTTTTGCTTGTGTGATTCTCTCTAAAATGGAAAGCCTAAATATTTTTTCTAACAAACCTTTTTTTGGTTGGTTTTGAATTAGAATCCTAATTTGAATGAAGAATCTTGAAGGCTAACGGGACCAATTTTTAGATGCATGGTTCACCTACTCAATCGATTTGAGTTTGGTTTTGTTTTAGTTTTTTTAACCAACCAGTATTTACATATCTATAAACTTCAATCATTTAGTGATGATCATCAATCTGGTTCTTGCACCCACTACATGAAGCATTTATAGACGAGTGTGTGGAAAGACCGATCAACCCCTAGTGCAACCGATAAGCCTTGCAACTCAATATCTTTATTGCACTCCTACCCGTCTCCGTCTTAGTGCATGAGCAATGCAAGAGATTGGTATTCTTTTTTATTTTAATATGTATCAATTCTTTTGTGCAAATCTTTTTTCTAAATCATGTTTCCATGGGAATGTAAAACAAGGACAAAAATAGGTTATATGTACGGGATATTGGTGTACACCGTTGAATATTACCATGAATTCGTGTAAATACAAGAGTAGCTATTGTATTGATCTAGACTGTAACATTTGAGGAGTTAACAATCTAGGTCTTGTTATCTCTATCAAATTATCATAATGAATATATCATTCATTTCCCCTTTCTCAATCTTACAGCTTGTGCTCTAAGTAACCATATCAAGTTAGCCGTTGAACCAACTAGTATTTACATATGTGTAAACTTCATTCATCTAGTGATGATCATCTGTCTGGTTCTTGCACCCAGTACATGAAGCATTTATAGACGAGTGTGTGGAAAGACCAATCAACTCCTAGTGAAACCCAAAAGCCTTACAACTCAATATCTTTGTTGCACTCCAATCCATGTCTGTCTTTCAGCATGAGCCATGTGGTTAGTTGGAATTCTTTTTTATTTTAATATGTATCATTTCTTTGGTACAAATCTTGATTATAAATCATATTTCCATGGGAATGTAGAAGAAGGACAAAAAAGAGTAATAAGTACGGGATATTGGTGTACCGTTTAACATTACAAGGAATACTTGTAAATACAAGAGTAGCTATTGGATTGATCTAGACTGTAAGATTTGGAGAGTGAACAATCTAGGGTCGTGTGATGTCTATCAAATTATAATAATGATTATGTCATTCATTTCCGCTTTCTCAATCTTACAGACTTGTGCTCCGAGTAGCCATATCAAGTTAGCCGTTGAAAATCCCATAAGGACTTGATCGGGGCTCTCAAGATTTTTATTTTAAAATAATTCCAAAACATTTTTATTTTAAAGCATACAAACACACACACAAAAAAAATAAATGAATAAAGGTTTCCCGCAAAGAAATATTATAGTAGGAAAATAGAGTTTTTTGTTCCTTTAATATTAACACAAGATTAGGTACGAGATAGAAATTTTGTATTTTAATTTCTTCGCTCTATCAGTTCGGCTTGCTTATGCACGTTAAAGCCCATTATAGCACATTGATGGTTTGCTAATAAATAACAGAGAGAAGGGAGATTCAAATTTAAATCACATGGTGTGACTAGCGGAAGCGAATTAGTATTGTATGGTAATGTCCTAATGGCCAAAACGGCAACATTCACAGATTTGATCTTCGATAACTGTAGAAAACTATTTGCTTTTCTATTCTTTTATCCATCGTCATACTTTAGGAATCAGGGAAACGCAACTTAGATCATGGGCACCCATGTTTAAGTACAGCCAGACATATCCAACCACAAAATTACCACCCTGCGCATCCATTTGCCAAAAATGGAAAATGATTGCTGTCGACTTTCAGTCTCTCTATTAATATAAACCAAGGCAAATTTTATGCAGAAGGAGGAATGAGTTTGTAATAAGGGGAAATGTTAATATTTATTTCATACAATCACCCAAACTAGGAGATAAACAAGCAGCTCAGCTGCCTTAGAATTATATGTTAGCACATCGATAATGAGAGACTTTCAAACTTGTCTACCACTAATGTGGAATTGCCGGATCTAGACATGTCTATTGATCTTCTTCGCCTAAGAGCACTTTCACTTCACCTCACCCTGAAAAAGTAACAAATTCCGAATGTTAGTCATACAAGAATCATTTAACGATTATAAAATTCTCATATCTAAGTGTTTGAGATTCACGGTAGGAATAGAAAGAATTTGAAAATTCACGGGGTTATCTAGATGATGAAAATATACTTGGAGCAGTCAATGGAAGGGCTGATCTTGTAGGGAAGGTGGACACCACATTTTCCGGGAAGTGCTGAAGCATTGCCTCCCTTGATGCCGGGAGTGGCTCTGTAGGCATTCTTGAGACAGCGACAAGCTACCCGACGGTCAGGAGTGGTTCTTGCAGCGGAGTTGAGTGCTCTCACGGAATCGCAACAAGCCCAAGAAACCTTTCCTCCATTGCGCAGAAAGGTGAGGCAAGAAGCCAATCGAGAGACCACTTGCCCACAAGTGAGGGCATTTGCAGCATTTGGTATTGCCACAACCATACATACCAGAACAAGGCACACAACCTTCAGGACACTAGAATTGGCCATAGTTACACGTACTTGCAAGCTCCTTGATGCACTCTTGTCTCTTTCTTTTCTCCTAGTGTTTTGCTAGATCAATGCAATGACATACTCCTCTCTACGAGCTTACTTATAAGAGAAGGGCGTAACAGACTTCTTAGGTGGTTCTGGTCTCCTTGTCTTGCTTGGTAGATTGTTGGTGGTTGAGACTTCAACGGTTTTCGATGTGTTTGTTGTTTTGCTTGTGTGATTCTCTCTAAAATGGAAAGCCTAAATATTTTTTCTAACAAACCTTTTTTTGGTTGGTTTTGAATTAGAATCCTAATTTGAATGAAGAATCTTGAAGGCTAACGGGACCAATTTTTAGATGCATGGTTCACCTACTCAATCGATTTGAGTTTGGTTTTGTTTTAGTTTTTTTAACCAACCAGTATTTACATATCTATAAACTTCAATCATTTAGTGATGATCATCCATCTGGTTCTTGCACCCACTACATGAAGCATTTATAGACGAGTGTGTGGAAAGACCGATCAACCCCTAGTGCAACCGATAAGCCTTGCAACTCAATATCTTTATTGCACTCCTACCCGTCTCCGTCTTAGTGCATGAGCAATGCAAGAGATTGGTATTCTTTTTTATTTTAATATGTATCAATTCTTTTGTGCAAATCTTTTTTCTAAATCATGTTTCCATGGGAATGTAAAACAAGGACAAAAATAGGTTATATGTACGGGATATTGGTGTACACCGTTGAATATTACCATGAATTCGTGTAAATACAAGAGTAGCTATTGTATTGATCTAGACTGTAACATTTGAGGAGTTAACAATCTAGGTCTTGTTATCTCTATCAAATTATCATAATGAATATATCATTCATTTCCCCTTTCTCAATCTTACAGCTTGTGCTCTAAGTAACCATATCAAGTTAGCCGTAGAACCAACTAGTATTTACATATGTGTAAACTTCATTCATCTAGTGATGATCATCTGTCTGGTTCTTGCACCCAGTACATGAAGCATTTATAGACGAGTGTGTGGAAAGACCAATCAACTCCTAGTGAAACCCAAAAGCCTTACAACTCAATATCTTTGTTGCACTCCAATCCATGTCTGTCTTTCAGCATGAGCCATGTGGTTAGTTGGAATTCTTTTTTATTTTAATATGTATCATTTCTTTGGTACAAATCTTGATTATAAATCATATTTCCATGGGAATGTAGAAGAAGGACAAAAAAGAGTAATAAGTACGGGATATTGGTGTACCGTTTAACATTACAAGGAATACTTGTAAATACAAGAGTAGCTATTGGATTGATCTAGACTGTAAGATTTGGAGAGTGAACAATCTAGGGTCGTGTGATGTCTATCAAATTATAATAATGATTATGTCATTCATTTCCGCTTTCTCAATCTTACGACTTGTGCTCCGAGTAGCCATATCAAGTTAGCCGTTGAAAATCCCATAAGGACTTGATCGGGGCTCTCAAGATTTTTATTTTAAAATAATTCCAAAACATTTTTATTTTAAAGCATACAAACACACACACAAAAAAAATAAATGAATAAAGGTTTCCCGCAAAGAAATATTATAGTAGGAAAATAGAGTTTTTTGTTCCTTTAATATTAACACAAGATTAGGTACGAGATAGAAATTTTGTATTTTAATTTCTTCGCTCTATCAGTTCGGCTTGCTTATGCACGTTAAAGCCCATTATAGCACATTGATGGTTTGCTAATAAATAACAGAGAAGGGAGATTCAAATTTAAATCACATGGTGTGACTAGCGGAAGCGAATTAGTATTGTATGGTAATGTCCTAATGGCCAAAACGGCAACATTCACAGATTTGATCTTCGATAACTGTAGAAAACTATTTGCTTTTCTATTCTTTTATCCATCGTCATACTTTAGGAATCGGGGAAACGCAACTTAGATCATGGGCACCCATGTTTAAGTACAGCCAGAGACATATCCAACCACAAAATTACCACCTGCGCATCCATTTGCCAAAAATGGAAAATGATTCTTTGTCGACTTTCAGTCTCTCTATTAATATAAACCAAGGCAAATTTTATGCAGAAGGAAGAATGAGTTTGTAATAAGGGGAAATGTTAATATTTATTTCATACAATCACCCAAACTAGGAGATTAACAAGCAGCTCAGCTGCCTTACAATTATATGTTAGCACATCGATAATGAGAGACTTTCAAACTTGTCTACCACTAATGTGGAATTGCCGGATCTAGACATGTCTATTGATCTTCTTCGCCTAAGAGCACTTTCACTTCACCTCACCCTGAAAAAGTAACAAATTCCGAATGTTAGTCATACAAGAATCATTTAACGATTATAAAATTCTCATATCTAAGTGTTTGAGATTCACGGTAGGAATAGAAAGAATTTGAAAATTCACGGGGTTATCTAGATGATGAAAATATACTTGGAGCAGTCAATGGAAGGGCTGATCTTGTAGGGAAGGTGGACACCACATTTTCCGGGAAGTGCTGAAGCATTGCCTCCCTTGATGCCGGGAGTGGCTCTGTAGGCATTCTTGAGACAGCGACAAGCTACCCGACGGTCAGGAGTGGTTCTTGCAGCGGAGTTGAGTGCTCTCACGGAATCGCAACAAGCCCAAGAAACCTTTCCTCCATTGCGCAGAAAGGTGAGGCAAGAAGCCAATCGAGAGACCACTTGCCCACAAGTGAGGGCATTTGCAGCATTTGGTATTGCCACAACCATACATACCGGAACAAGGCACACAACCTTTCGAGGACACTAGAATTGGCCATAGTTACACGTACTTGCAAGCTCCTTGATGCACTCTTGTCTCTTTCTTTTCTCCTAGTGTTTTGCTAGATCAATGCAATGACATACTCCTCTCTACGAGCTTATTTATAAGAGAAGGGCGTAACAGACTTCTTAGGTGGTTCTGGTCTCCTTGTCTGGCTTGGTAGATTGTTGGTGGTTGAGACTTCAACGGTTTTCGATGTGTTTGTTGTTTTGCTTGTGTGATTCTCTCTAAAATGGAAAGCCTAAATATTTTTTCTAACAAACCTTTTTTTGGTTGGTTTTGAATTAGAATCCTAATTTGAATGAAGAATCTGGAAGGCTAACGGGACCAATTTTTAGATGCATGGTTCACCTACTCAATCGATTTGAGTTTGGTTTTGTTTTAGTTTTTTTAACAAACCAGTATTTACATATCTATAAACATCAATCATTTAGTGATGATCATCCATCTGGTTCTTGCACCCACTACATGAAGCATTTATAGACGAGTGTGTGGAAAGACCGATCAACCCCTAGTGCAACCGATAACCCTTGCAACTCAATATCTTTATTGCACTCCTACCCGTCTCCGTCTTAGTGCATGAGCAATGCAAGAGATTGGTATTCTTTTTTATTTTAATATGTATCAATTCTTTTGTGCAAATCTTTTTTCTAAATCATGTTTCCATGGGAATGTAAAACAAGGACAAAAATAGGTAATATGTACGGGATATTGGTGTACACCGTTGAACATTACCATGAATGCGTGTAAATACAAGAGTAGCTATTGTATTGATCTAGACTGTAACATTTGAAGAGTGAACAATCTAGGTCTTGTTATCTCTATCAAATTATCATAATGAATATATCATTCATTTCCCCTTTCTCAATCTTACAGCTTGTGCTCTAAGTAACCATATCAAGTTAGCCGTTGAACCAACTAGTATTTACATATGTGTAAACTTCATTCATCTAGTGATGATCATCTGTCTGGTTCTTGCACCTAGTACATGAAGCATTTATAGACGAGTGTGTGGAAAGACCAATCAACTCCTAGTGAAACCGAAAAGCCTTACAACTCAATATCTTTGTTGCACTCCAATCCATGTCTGTCTTTCAGCATGAGCCATGTGGTTAGTTGGAATTCTTTTTTATTTTAATATGTATCATTTCTTTGGTACAAATCTTGATTATAAATCATATTTCCATGGGAATGTAGAAGAAGGACAAAAAAGAGTAATAAGTACGGTATATGGGTGTACCGTTTAACATTACAAGGAATACTTGTAAATACAAGAGTAGCTATTGGATTGATCTAGACTTTAAGATTTGGAGAGTGAACAATCTAGGGTCGTGTGATGTCTATCAAATTATAATAATGATAATGTCATTCATTTCCGCTTTCTCAATCTTACAGCTTGTGCTCTGAGTAGCCATATCAAGTTAGCCGTTGAAAATCCCATAAGGACTTGATCGGGGCTCTCAAGATTTTTATTTTAAAATAATTCCAAAACATTTTTATTTTAAAGCATACAAACACACACACACAAAAAATAAATGAATAATGGTTTCCCGCAAAGAAATATTATAGTAGGAAAATAGAGTTTTTTGTTCCTTTAATATTAACACAAGATTAGGTACGAGATAGAAATTTTGTATTTTAATTTCTTCGCTCTATCAGTTCGGCTTGCTTATGCACGTTAAAGCCCATTATACCACATTGATGGTTTGCAAATAAACAACAGAGAAGGGAGATTCAAATTTAAATCACATGGTGTGACTAGCGGAAGCGAATTAGTATTGTATGGTAATGTCCTAATGGCCAAAACGGCAGATGGCACAAATTTGTTTTTCGATATATGTAGAAAACTATTTGCTTTTCTATTCTTTTATCCATCGTAATACTTTAGGAATCAGGGAAACGCAACTTAGATCATGGGCACCCATGTTTAAGTACAGCCAGACATTTCCAACCACAAAATTACCACCCTGCGCATCTATTTGCCAAAAATGGAAAATGAGTGCTGTCGACTTTTAGTCTCTCTATTAATATAAACCAAGGCAAATTTTATGCAGAAGTAGGAATGAGCTTGTAATAAGGGGAAATGTTAATATTTATTTTATACAATCACCCAAACTAGGAGATAAACAAGCAGCTCAGCTGCCTTACTATTATATGTTAGCACATCGATAATGAGAGACTTTCAAACTTGTCTACCACTAATGTGGAATTGCCGGATCTAGACATGTCTATTGATCTTCTTCGCCTCCAAGCACATTCACTTCACCTCACCCTGAAAAAGTAAAAAAATCTGAATGTTAGTCATACAAGAATCACTTAACCATTATGAAATTCTCATATCTAAGTGATTGAGATTCACGGTAGGAATAGAAAGGATTTGAAAATTCACGGGGTTATCTAGATGATGAAAATATACTTGGAGCAGTCAATGGAAGGGCTGATCTTGTAGGGAAGGTGGACACCAAATTTTCCGGGAAGTGCTGAAGCATTGCCTCCCTTGATGCCGGGAGTGGCTCTGTAGGCATTCTTGAGACAGCGACAAGCTACCCGACGGTCAGGAGTTGAGTTCTCTCACGGAATCGCAACAAGCCCAAGAAACCTTTCCTCCATTGCGCAGAAAGGTGAGGCAAGAAGCCAATCGAGAGACCACTTGCCCACAAGTGAGGGCATTTGCAGCATTTGGTATTGCCACAACCATACAGACCAGAACAAGGCACACAACCTTTAGGACACTAGAATTGGCCATAGTTACACGTACTTGCAAGCTCCTTGATGCTCTCTTGTCTCTTTCTTTTCTACTAGTGTTTTGCTAGATCAATGCAATGACATACTCCTCTCTACGAGCTTATTTATAAGAGAAGGGCGTAACAGACTTCTTAGGTGGTTCTGGTCTCCTTGTCTGGCTTGGTAGATTGTTGGTGGTTGAGATTTCAACGGTTTTCGATGTGTTTGTTGTTTTGCTTGCGTGATTCTCTTTAAAATGGAAAGCTTAAATATTTTTTCTAACAAACCTTTTTTTGGTTGGTTTTGAATTAGAATCCTAATTTGATTGAAGAATCTGGACGACTAACGGGACCAATTTTTAGATGCATGATTCACCTACTCAATCGATTTGAGTTTGGTTTTGTTTTAGTTTTTTTAACAAACCAGTATTTACATATCTATAAAATTCAATCATTTAGTGATGATCATCCATCTGGTTCTTGCACCCACTACATGAAGCATTTATAGACGAGTGTGTGGAAAGACCGATCAACCCCTAGTGCAACCGAAAAGCCTTGCCACTCTATATCTTTATTGCACTCCCACCCGTCTCTGTTTTCGTGCATGAGCAATGCAGGAGATGGGTATTCTTTATTATTTTAATATGTATCATTTCTTTTGTGCAAATCCTTTTTCTAAATCATGTTTCCATGGGAATGTAAAACAAGGACAAAAAAGAGTCATATGTTCGGGATATTGGTGTACACCGTTGAACATTACCATGAATGCGTGTAAATACAAGAGTAGCTATTGTATTGATCTAGACTATAAGATTTGAAGAGTGAACAATCTAGGTCTTGTTATCTCTACAAATTATCATAATGAATATATCATTCATTTCCCCTTTCTCAATCTTACAGCTTGTGCTCTAAGTAACCATATCAAGTTAGCCGTTGAAAATCCCATAATTAATTGATCGGGGCTCTCAAGATATTTATTTTTAATTATCTTTAGTCATTTATAGTTTTAACTTATCCTAGATTGGGGGGGGGGGGGAGGAAAATGGAATCTTTCATATAACACCTAGGAGTTGTTCATTTCAATGCTCAGGAACCATTCATGCCACAACAGTGAAACCCTCAATAGCAAGAGCTTCTATTCTACGTCTTCTACCTATTGTTAATGAGATGGTAGCTAATGTTTCATAAAGACCCTGGTTCGGAACAGTTATCGCTTTAATTGTTTAGCAAGTTTGTTGCTTGATACTTGCGAATGACAAAATAGAACCCAACCAGGTGTATCCTTTTTAATTTTATGTTCTTATTTTTGGAAAGTGAAGTTTCTATTATTTCCTTAAAATTCAAAGCCCCTTCCAAAGAGTTTGATATACTCCTTCAATGTTATTTTCTTCATTATTAATTTACTTATGGAACGCATTTATTATACACTAAAAATAATTCCAAAACATTTTTAAAGTATACAAACACACACACAAAAAAAAAAAACTAAAGGTTTCCCGCAAAGAAATATTGTAGTAGAACTTTCATGAAACACACTAGTAATCCCCCCACCCCCCCCCCCCAAAAAAAATGATTAAATAAATTTCAAAAAAAAAAAAAATAAAGGACTTGTCCATAATTTATACAATTAGTAGCATCTTTGAAAAAGTGATGGTCAAGGCCATCGCCAGGCTGGGCTTAGTGAACCTGCAAGTCAAGCCGTTGAACCGAGACTTGCAAGTACAATGTAATCTTATCTGCCTTCTTGTTTGGCCCAATTTTGCATCTTGAATCCTCCTCAAATTGTTGGGGTCTTTTGACACAAGATTGGGTACGAGATAGAAATTTTGTATTTTTATTTTCTTCGCTCTGTCAGTTCAGCTTGCTTATGCACGTTACAACCCATTATACCACATTGATGGTTTGCAAATAAACAACAAAAAAGGGAGATTCAAAATTAAATCACACTAGGGGAATCAACTTAGTATTGTATGGTAATGTTCTAATGGAAAAAACAGCAACATGGCACAAATTTGTTCTTCGATATCCGTAGAAAACTATTTGCTTCTCTATTCTTTTATCCATCTTATGCGTCCAAAATCTGCTCAGCCCTTAGATCTCCTTAGAATGACCTGCAATACAAATCGTCAGATGTGGCCCGACCGCTGGGGTCGGGAGTCCACCTCCGAAGGCTAAGTCAGTTGATGAACTTAATCACAAATGGCTCTGCTAGAAGCACAGAGCTAAGGAATGAATAACTGGAATACGATTCAGATAATAAGCCTCTGAGTGTTTACGTCCAAATGTATGTGTCCTCTACCTTGTAGGTAGGTGATGTTTATATAGAGTGTACTTTTGAATCTTCTTCGTTGGATGCACTTGAGCCTTCTTTGAATAGTCGTTGGATCCTAACAATTAGATCTGTTGAGCGATAGACTTCTACTAGTTTGAACTAGTAGAGGACTCCTAGGATAACCCGACTATTATCTGATGGTTATCCCTTTAGTAGCGATAAGTGACAGCCGCCAAGTTGTGTCTGCCATCATTAGGTTAATTAGTCTAATCCATAAGTATCGGATTTGGGCGTGCTTGTGGCTGAATTCGTTTTCTTCCTCAGCAAGCTATCTCGTGGACCCGGCTCGCTCAGAAGCGAGTCGATTCCTTTCGTCCAAACCGGGGTCAAGGGTTGAACCAAGTTCAATCATATTTTCTCCATGTCACGAGCCCCCCCAGACCAAGCGTTCGGTTGATCCCAAGGGGTTGGTTTTTAACTGGGTTCTTCATCAAGTAATAGTCTTTGCATAACCCACTAAATGTCATTTCACATTTAATGCGGTTGTCACTTTTTTCTCGAGCGTTGTGAGGGCAACGCCACGTGTCCCTTTGCAGTCGAACTATCTTGGCTCACGTAACCCAAACGACGGTTTCTGAATGCCTGTTTTGGATTCGTGAGTTCAAACTTTCGAATCGTTTTCGAATCTCGATCGTCAATGCTGAATTAATCTTTATCGTTCACGTCCTCGAACACTCGTGCGGGTGCTTAAAAGCGGTTTGTTGTCTTCGTAGGTTTCATTCTTCTTGTCTGGAATTTTGAAACCTCGTCGTCTCCTTTGCGCCTTCTCGTTCTCGAGCTTTCTCTGCATGAATCGGTAAGTTTTCTGACCCCTTTGCAAAGTTACCTTTCTGTCTCTGGGTTTTTCTTTCCTTTTTTGTACCATAGTGATACTTCAGTAATGGAGGACAGTAGGGTTTCTTCTGAAGTTTCCCTTGTGCCCAGCGCCAGTAAAAGCGATAGTGGTAATGAGGCATTTTTTCCCCTCCCTTCTGAGCAGTCAGATAGTGATAATAAAACCCTAATTGCTCTCTGGCGTGACTTTGCAGAAGTTAACCAGAAGAGATTAGGAGAAAAAGCTGAGACTTCTTCTGCCCTTCCTGAGTCTGGACCATCCATGACCCTTAGGGTGACCACCGAGTCTTCTAGGCAGTCAAAACAAGCTTCCAAATTTGGTGGTGGACCTGATTCTGTCACCTCCTCATAGAATGAGGAAACTCTTCTTTTGGCCCTCCAGGGTTTTGATTTTCCTTCTTCTTACCATCTTAGGGCTCCCAAATCTGATGAGAGAGTTGATTCGACCCTTCTAGGCGAATTTTCCTTATATATAGATGCACTGGAAAGCGAAGTTCGCTTACCTTTCTTCAATCCCCTGTTTGCAGCCATCTTGAATCACTGGGACATTTGTCCTGGAATGTTCCTTCCCAATAGCTGGCGTCTAATCATCGGCTTCTTGGGCTTATGCTTTGAACTCGGCATTACGCCTTCTCTTGCTCTTTTTGTGCATTTTCATCTTCTTGCTATCTCCCATCCTCCTGGTTGGGTTGTGCTTTCTAAGAAAAATAACGTTGAGTTTAACTGGAGGGGTAGCATTCTTGCTAAAGGAAATTGCCCTTCCAATCACAAAGGATGGCGTAAGCGATATTTTTTCTGTCGAGCGCCTCAATCAGATCTTAACTTCCCGATCGTCTGGAAGCAGTATACTTCATACTCTGAAGCTAACTGAGTACTTCCCTTATCCAAAGAAGACAAGACGACCGTCAAGAAGATCAAATCAATTCCATGGTATCAAGAGATACATGGGTATGAGATGGAATTGGATCTATCCAGAGTTTATGCTCTACAACATTCTGATAAATTCTTGGCATGTCATCGGCAGACCATGCGAACACATCACTATTTTGTTGAAGAAAAGACATCAACTCTCCTTTGAACTCTTCCAGCTGTTCAGATCCGATATAAGTAATCCTCTCTTCATTATCGGGATACAACTGGATTTGCTCCAGCTTTTCTACCGGCCCGGGCCTCTGGATTTTTGCTTCTTCCTGATCATCTCATACTTCGATTGGTAGGGCAGTCACCTTTCTTGGGCCCTCCTTGTCTTTCAAATAGGTAACATAACACTGTCAAGAAATCCTCTGGTCAGATGAAACTTGACCAATTCCCATATCTGTTGGGAATTTTATCTTCAGGAGCTTCGTAGAAATGATAGCACATAGCTTTGACAAGGATAGCCACCCGAGGATAACGTTGTAGGCTGGGAGTTCCCGAACTACCAAAAAATTTACTCGAACGGTAGCCTCCTTGGGAAAACTTCCAATCGACAGGTCCAACTAGACAGATCCTTCTGCAATTGCAGACGATCTTGCAAAGCCATATAAATGTGTGGATGATGGCTCTATCAAGTCTTCATCCACCTCTAGCTTTTGGTACACCTCATAAGATATTAGGTCTGTAGCAGACCCGCTGTCAACTAACACGCTATGTACTTCTCGGCGCGCAATATCTACCTTGATGACTATGGCATCATCATGAGGTAAACAAACGCCGCTTTCATCTTCTTCAGCTTCTGCGTTTCTTCGATTCCAACAAATTTAGATTTTTCTTTCAACCTCCAGAGTGATTCAGGTTCGGGACCTCCAAATATTGTAAGGATTGGTGACCGAGTAGCATCAATCACCTCCTTACCCTTTTTAGACTTAGGAACCTCCTTCGGTTGATCTGGGCTAACCGAACGGTCCCTCTTTGGTGCTGCATCACGCGGTTCCTCTCGTCTTCTACTAACGAAATTGGACAAATGTCCCTAAGATATTAATCTTTCAATATTTGCCTTTAAATGCCGACAATCATTGGTATAATAACCATAATCCTTACGGAAACGGCAATATCTTTTTCGATCCTGCTCTCCAGGTTTTAAAGCAAGCTTTGGAGGCCACTTAAAGATATGTCGCTTTTTAATGATATTCAAAATATCAGCCCGAGGAGTATTTAATGTAGTATACTCACTTTTACAGGGAGATCTCTGCCGCCAGGCCTGAGACTTTCCAACTCGATCACGAACATTCTGCTTTGGCTTCTGCTTGTTTTCAGGAGCCTTTTGTTCTTTGGTGGAGGCTTTATTGTTCCCTTGGCGTGGAACTAAGATTTCCGTGACTTCCGCCTGCTTTTCGCATCTCTGTACCAACTCAACATAAGTTGTAGGCATATCTTGAAGTAATACCTCCAAGAGTCTTCGGTTAGTGAGTCCAGTGAACAAAGCAATTTCAGCTACTTGCTCATCTAGATTCTCTATCTCCATTGTAACTCTGTTGAATCTTTTCAGATATTCTCGGATCGATTTGCTCTTCCCTTGTCTAATAGTAAACAAGGTTTCCTCGATCTTCTTGATCTGGATTCCACTGGAATAGTCCTATGAATTTGTGTGCCAACTGATCGAAATTTGCGATCCTTCCTGATGGGAGGTTTGAAAACCATTTCTGTGCCGCTCCAATTAAAGACAAACCAAAAACCCTGCAGAGAATTTCGTCAGAATTACCTGCAACTGCCATAGTCTGTTGATAATAACCAATGTGGGCCTTAGGATCCCCGGAGCCATCGAATGTTGAAAAAGTTGGCAGACGGAAATTGTGAGGAAACTGGTATCCCGCAATTCGCTCAGCAAATGGAGTCTTTCGAATAACTGAATAGATATCATCAGTTATTCTTCATTTAGCCAATTGTCCAAGCTTTTGATTAATATTGTCTGATTCCTGACCAATATATGTCGAATGATCTCCAGCGACACGATCACGACCTCAAGGAAAACAATCATCCTGAGCAGCACGATCATCATGAACATCTCGGTCATCACGAATAGGTCGTCTAACAATTGGAGAGTGAGTTCTCACTCCATTAACCAACCTCGTATTTGAATCGGTAGTACTTCCTTGCGGTCTGTCAAACCGAATGTCTCGCCTAGGGATATCATCAGTTCTCCTAGGCACTCGGTCAACTTCAGGAAAGGTCTGACCAACATTCTGATCTTCGATCAATCTTTGATCTTGTGGTAATACACACCTCCCTGCATCGTGATGATCAGGCTCTTATGGTATTACCACTCGTCTGGTTAGCACGCGGAGTGCTTGGCTTACTTCCAACATTTGGAGTTTTAACTGGTTCAATTGATTCTGGAGTGTATCCGGAGGATTTCTTCTTCCTTGACCACCATCTACTTCGAGGGGTGGTAGACTTCCCTGAGGAATATCTGAATTGTTTACTCCAGGAATTTGGACACCAGTATCGCGTTGCGCAGCGGCTGCTGCGGCTTCCGCTGATGATCTAGTCACCATACCTTTCTGAAATGTTTCTCATAGACGGGCCAAATGATGCATCCAAAATCTGCTCAGCCTTTAGATATACTTGAATTATCTACAATACAAAGCGTCAGATGTGGCCCGACCGCTGGGGTCGGAAGTCCACCTCTGAAGGCTAAGTCAGTTGATGAACTTAATCACAAACGGCTCTACTAGAAGCACAGAGCTAAGGAATGAATAATTGGAACACGATTCAAATAATAAGCCTCTGAGTGTTTACGTCCAAATGTATGTGTCCTCTACCTTGTAGGCAGGTGATATTTATATAGAGTATACCTTCGAATCTTCTTTGTTGATTGCACTTGAGCCTTCTTCGAATAGTCGTTGTATCCTGACAGTTAGATCCGTTGAGCGATAGACTTCTTCTACTTTGAACTAGTAGAGGACTCATAGGATAACCCGACTGTTATTTGATGGTTATCCCTTTAGTAGCGATAAGTAACAGCCGCCAAGTTTTGTCTGCCATCATTAGTTTAATTAACCTAATCATAAGTATCGGATTAAGGCGTGCTTGTGGCTGAATTCGTTTTCTACCTCAGCAAGCTAACTCCTGGACCCGGTTCGCTCGGAAGCAAGTCGATTACTTTCGTCCCGACCGGGGTCGAGGGTCGAACCAAGAATGAACCAAGTTAGATTATATTTTTTCCATATCACCATCGTTACACTTTAAGAATCAAGGAAACGCAACTTAGGTCTTGGGCACCCATGTTTACTTACAGCCAGACATTTCGATACACAAATTTACCACCATGCACATCTGTTACCCAAAATTGGAAAATGAGTATTATTGAGTTTCAGTCTCTATATTAATATGAACCAACGCAAATTTTATGCAGAAGGAGGAATGAGTTTGCAATAAGGGGTTTTAATATTTATTTCGTACACTCACCCAAACTAGGAGATAAACAAGCAACTCAGCTGCCTTACTATTATATGTTAGCACATTGATAATGAGAGACTTTCAAACTTGTCTACCACTAATGTGGAATTGCCGGATCTAGACATGTCTATTGATCTTCTTCGCCTCCGAGCACTATCACTTCACCTCACCCTGAAAAAGTAACAAATTCCGAATGTTAGTCATACAAGAATCATTTAACAATTATGAAATTCTCATATCTAAGTGTTTGAGATTCACAGTAGGAATAGAAAGGATTTGAAAATTCACGGGGTTATCTAGATGATGAAAATATACCTAGAGCAGTCAATGGAAGGGCTGAATTTCTAGGGAAGGTGGACACCACATTTTCCGGGAAGTGCTGAAGCATTGCCTCCCTTGATGCCAAGAATGGCTTTGTAGGCATTCTTAAGACAGCGACAAGTTGCCTAACGGTCAGGAGTGGATCTTGCAGCGGAGTTGAGTGCTCTCACGGAATCGCAACAAGCCCAAGACACCTTTCCTCCATTGCACAGAAAGGTGAGGCAAGAAGCCAATCAAGAGAGCACTTGCCCACAAGTGAGGGGATTTGCAGCATTTGGTGCTGCCACAACCATGCAGACCAGAACAAGTCACACAACCTTCATGACACTAGAATTGGCCATAGTTACACGTACTTGCAAGCTCCTTGATGCTCTCTTGTCTCTTTCTTTTCTCCTAGTGTTTTGCTAGATCAATGCAATGACATACTGCTCTCTACATGCTTATTTATAAGAGAAGGCAGTAACAGACTTCTTAGGTGCTTCTGGTCTCCTTGTTTGGCTTGGAAAATTGATGGTGGTTGAGATTTTAATGCTTTTCCATGCGTTTGTTGATTTGCATGCCCATTCTCTCTAAAATGGAAATCCTAAATATTTTTTGTAATTAACCTTTTCTTGGTTGGTTTTGAATTAGAATTCTAATTTGAATGAACAAATTGGAAGGATAACGGAACATTTTTTTGATGCATGGCTCACCTACTCAATCGATTTGAGTTTGATTTTGTTTTAGTTTATTGAACCAACTAGTATTTACATATGTGTAAACTTCATTCATCTAGTGATGATCATCTGTCTGGTTCTTGCACCTAGTACATGAAGCATTTATAGACGAGTGTGTGGAAAGACCAATCAACTCCTAGTGAAACCCAAAAGCCTTACAACTCAATATCTTTATTGCACTCCAATCCATGTCTGTCTTTGAGCATGAGCCATGTGGTTAGTTGGAATTCTTTTTTATTTTCATATGTATCATTTCTTTGGTACAAATCTTGATTATAAATCATATTTCCATGGGAATGTAGAAGAAGCACAAAAAAGAGTAATAAGTACGGGATATTGGTGTATCGTTTAACATTACAAGGAATGCTTGTAAATACAAGAGTAGCTATTGGATTGATCTAGACTGTATGATTTGGAGAGTGAACAATCTAGGGTTGTGTGATGTCTATCAAATTATAATAATGATTATGTCATTCATTTCCCCTTTCTTAATCTTACAGCTTGTGCTCTGAGTAGCCATATCAAGTTAGCCGTTGAAAATCCCATAAGGACTTGATCGGGCTCTAAAGATTTTTATTTTCAAAAATAATTCCAAAACATTTTTATTTTAAAGCATACAAACACACACACACACACACAAAATGAATAAAGGTTTCCCGCAAATAAATATTATAGTAGGAAAATAGAGTTTTTTGTTCTTTTAATATTAACACAAGATTAGGTACGAGATAGAAATTTTGTATTTTAATTTCTTCGCTCTATCAGTTCGGCTTGCTTATGCACGTTAAAGCCCGTTATACCACATTGATGGTTTGCAAATAAACAACAGAGAAGGGAGATTCAAATTTAAATCACATGGTGTGACTAGCTGATGCGTCCAAAATCTGCTCAGCCCTTAGATCTCCTTGTGATGACTTGCAAAACGAAAGCGTCAGATGTGGCCCGACCGCGGGGGTCGGGAGTCCACCTCCGAAAGCTAAGTCAGTTGATGAACTTAATCACAAACGGCTCTGCTAGAAGCACAGAGCTAAGGAATAAAGAACTGGGAAAGGTTATCTAGATCGTAAGTGTCACGCCCTCCCAGCCGGTACCCTATCTGGCATACCCGAGAGTGTGATCCACAGCCCGAAGATCAGGTATCGAGTGATCAACCTCCCACATAAACAATAACATAATCATGAACAATCATAATAAAAGTGCGGAAGATAAACCATAGATCCAATAAAGAAAGAATGATCCATAAATGAATCAGAATAATAGATATAATCAAAGTGTCAAACAGATAAGTAAAGTGAGGCAAATATCCCACTCTACCACCAGTGGAAAAGTAGCTCTAAAAGAATAAACTAGACACAATCTAATCCCAGTAGCAAGTACAATGGGTAACTAAATTGTTCTCCACTTTATAGACAACATCCTTATAAGTGTAAATCTCATAAATGGCACAAGGACGCTTCCACTCAATGGTCGGACTAAGCATCGTACGGAGCATAACCACTCGCGGGATCTTCGAGTAATTGTGGTAACCGCAATCACCTTCCCGGAGATATGCCTCTTCGCCTTGCGCTTCTTCATAGGGACCGTCATAGTACTCGGTACTGCAGGATATTCTAACAAACATTGTACAATAAAGGAATGAGTTTCAAAGAAACTCAAGAAGGCGATTAAGATCCATAATAACATAAATGGCAGGATTCCGAACAAACATAAATGCAATATGATATGAGACAAGCAATGAATGAATGAATCTAACTCTATGTATGCTGGTCTCTATTGGCAGACATGCTTTAAGTCATAGCACCGTACTTCTTTAGGAAGGTCTGCTCACATCCTCAACCATTTAAGATATCTTGGATTCTCTCACGGATCATTTCACCGGTCTTGAGCAGCCGATTGGTAATGGGTCCTTCATCCCTCGGGACAAACCATGGCAGGGGGTTAAGTCAACACACTCTCTCACAACCATTTGGTATAAGTACTGGCGCATGTCGGGTAAAACCTAGCCAAATGCAAGTCTTCTACTTAGTTACATCAAGTCAGATCCAGATACGTCCATTCCTCGTCCCCGACGATCCTTTCCGGTATCCTTCACACTAGAGTCCTCATAGTCCCCGACTACGGACTCATCAACCCTATTGGTTATCCACATATGGTAAACGGGAAGCTCTCACGTCCTCTCACGGGTTGGTTACCGGTCTTAAGCGCCCGTGAGCCCAAGTCTAACCATATGCAACCCTACCAATAAATGGCCCCCACAATGTGATTCCTGTCCTCTCACGGGTTGGTTACCGGTCTTGAGCGCCCATGAATCCTTATTGCTACCACGGGTCGTTCGGTCTCAATACCCCTCCGATTAGGGTCTGACATAACAGGACATCCTAGCCAAACACTACTAGACAATCCTAGATATGTCATCCAACAGTTTAGGAAGGTGTCCAGAGGGCATCTCCGGAAACATCCCATAATATTCCCGTAGTAGTCCAAGGACAGAAGTGTCAAAAGGTCACCTCTCCTTTTCAAACCATACTTAAGCATACACATGCATCAATTCATATCATCACATATATGGTAACTTCATATATGGAAAGAAATCAATAACTACAATCAACTTGTATAACATTGGTAAGTAAATCATACATGAATCAATTTAATATGAATAAGTAATGCTACTGTAATCAAAGTTATGCAACAGTAGTATATCATTGTAAGAATGTAATTTAGGAATCATATCAATGATATTCAAATATAGAAACTAGATTCATTCTATCTATGTAATTAAGGAAATAACCATCCTTACCTTTTATAACTCGCAAAAGGAATCCTAAGAAATCAAGTAAGATCTTGGCAAACTTGAGAAGAAGGTCCTAAACAAGTATATACAACATATTAGGAAAGATCCCTAACAGAAAAGATACCAAAACATCCAACACAGACCAATTCTGGAGTTGCTGTACTCATTGGTCGAGTGGATTGGTCGACTCTTCCAGTCGACCAATCAGTCGACCAATGCAGATAAAGAGCCTAAAAAAAACAGAGTTTTAAGATATGAAATCCGAATTTGGTGGTTCAAAAGGGTACTAATCAAGGGGTAAACTACATCAGTAGTATTCTAACATATAGGGGACCTCAAAACACCAACCAAATCAAGATATCAAAATCCAAATTAGGAAACAAAAAGTTACCATAATTAGATCAACCATGGATCTTGAAGAATTCAAGATAGAAATCAAAGACAAGAACAATAGAAGAATGGATCATTGCTTCAGGTAAAGGTATCATGAAAAGCATACCTAGATCTTCAAGGAATTAGGCTTAAAAGCATAAATCTAAATAAGGAAATAAAACCTACCATATATGTAACTACCATGCTTCATGAAGAACACATAGTACGGTAGAAGAGAACAACTAGAGATTGATAGATTATGGATCATGGAAAGAAAACACAGTAATTAACTACTAACATGATCAATATCGAAGATCCAAAGAGATCAGAATTCAAATCAGAAGTTTAACAAGATTAGATCATGGTTTGATCATGATTCCTTCAAAAGCTTGCAATGATCATGGTTAAGATCATTGTTCTAGCCTCAAATCCTTAGGATGATCAAGAGAACATGTTCAGAGATGTTTGCAACAGAGAATGCAGCATCTCTTCTACTCTCTCAACTCAAAAAGGAAAGAAAAACAAAGATGGAGGAGAAGAAGAGAGAGTAGACATACCTTTTGATGCAAAAGGAAGAGTTTCGACGAAGATCCGTCAAGAAAACACCAAGGATGCAAGGGAGATGACTTGCAGAGGTCTTTGGGTTCGTGCTAGAGAGTTTGGAGGCAGCAAATACGAAGTAGACTCGAGATTGGACTTAAATAGAGAAAGAAAAACCTAATTGCCAAAGACAGCACTCATTGGTCGAGTGGATTGGTCGACTGGCCCAGTCGACCAATGCTGACAGCAAGACCAAAACAGGGAATTGAAGGCCCAGATCAAATCCAATCCTAAAGGGGTTTTGCACACAAGTCAAATGACTTACCTAATAGGTAGAAATGCCTTCAAACCAAGATAGAGAGCACTCCAAGTCCATCAACTAATCCGATCTTCATCAAGATTCAGTTTCCATAAATAGAACTTCATCATCAACTTTCATGGATTCAAAGCCGTACACCAAGTCCTCCACCGGGATGGCCCAAAGCTGACTTCTTACTTTACTTCGGGTCACCTGGACCTACAAATAACAAGGTTCCCGGGTCAAGGTTAGGGCTGGGTTTTACATTCTCCCCCCTTAAAGAAATTTCGTCGTCCTCGAAATTGAAAGCGTACTGTGCTTCCAAAGAGGTAAGGAAACTTCTCCTTCATGTCTTCTTCCTTCTCCCAAGAAGCTTCTTCAGGGTATGGTTCTTCCACCGAATCTTCACCAAAGGGATGGTGCGATTCCGCACTGCTTGTCCTTCCTATCCAAGATTTCGGCCGGTTCTTCATCGTAGGTCAAATCAGCACTAAGTCCTTCAGTGCTTGCTGCAAAATGTGTTCCGGATTCTCTATGTATTTTCGGAGCATCGAAATATGAAACACATTGTGAACGCCAAAGAAGAGGCGGAGGTAATGCTAATCGATACGCAACAGGTCCAACCTTTTCCAAAATCTCGAAAGGTCCAATGTAGCGATGGCTAAGCTTTCCCTTAACATTGAATCTCATCACACCCTTCATTGGTGAAACCTTCGTAAAGACTTTCTCTCCAACTTGAAATTCCAAATCGGTCCTTCTCTTATCAAGATAAGATTTTCTGTCTTGACTGGGCGGACTTAATCCTTTCTCTTATCATATCTACCATAGCACTCGTAGCTTCAATCATCTCAGGACCTAAGACTTTTCTTTCACCTGCCTCAGCCCAAGACAAAGGTGTCCTACAAGTACTGTCATACAAAGCCTTGAATGGAGCCATGCCTATTGTTGCTTGATAACCGTTGTTATAGGCAAACTCAACCAAAGCTAGGTGTTCATCCCAGGTTACCACCCATATCCACCACACAAGATCCGAGCATGTCTTCCAATGTCCGAATTGTCCGCTCGGATTGTCCATCGGACCGTGGATGATGAGCTGTACTCAAGTTCAATTGGGTTCCCAAGGCCTTCGCAAACTATTCCAAAACCTTGAGGTGAACCTAGGATCACGATCCGAAACAATACTCAATGGCACACCATGCAGATCGAACCACATTATCCACATAAAGCCTTGCTAGCTTATCCGAGTATGAGTGATCTTCATAGGAATGAAGTGGGCTGATTTGGTCAACCTATCAACAATCACCCACACAAAGTGTCATTGCCTTTACTTGTCCGAGGCAAGCTAGTCACAAAGTCCATGGAGATATCCTCCCACTTCCAACTAGGAATAGGAAGAGGCTGAAGTAATCCAGATGGAGGTTGTCGAACGGCTTTCACACGTTGGCAAGTCTCACACTTGGCAACAAAATCATCAACATCCGCCTTTAGACCAATCCACCAAAAATGTTCCTTCAAGTCCTTGTACATCTTGGTGCTTCCGGGTGTATAGTAAAGACCGATTGGTGTGCTTCCTTCAATATTTCTTTCTTAACTTCTTCATTTGTGTGCACGCACAGTCTTCCTCTAAACAACAAAGCACCATCCATGGATATACCAAAGTCGGGGTCCGACTCGAGATTCGAAGAAATCTTCTCAACTTTGATCAAAAACTCTTGATCAGAACTCTGCAGAGCAACAATCTTATCTCTAAGACCAGATCTTGCCGTCATGGCAGAAAGAATAAAATCAGAATTCTCAGGGACGATTTCCAAGTCAAAACTCTCAATAGAAGACCACAATGGTAAACTCAAAGCATTCAAATCCAAAGTCTTCTTCTGGTTCTTCCTACTAAGAGCATCAGCAACAACGTTTGCTTTCCCAGGGTGATACTGAATATCACAATCATAATCAGAGACTAGTTCCAACCATCTCCTTTGTCTCATGTTCAACTCCTTTTGGGTAAAGAAGTATTTCAAACTCTTATGATCCGTGAAAATGGCAATCTTCTCACCGTAAAGGTAGTGTCTCCAAATCTTCAAGGCAAAGACAACGGCGGCAAGTTCTAGATCGTGAGTGGGGTAATTCCGCTCATAATCCTTCAATTGCCGAGAAGCATAGGCTACGACCTTGCCATGTTGCATCAGTACACAACCCAAACCAATCTTTGACGCATCGGTATAAACTGTCATACCACCGGAACTATCAGGTATAGTCAAAACCGGGGCACTTGTCAATCTATCTTTCAACTCTTGGAAATTCTTCTCACAGGCGCCAGACCAAACAAACTTTTCTTCTTTCCTGGTCAAATTAGTCATAGGAGCAGCCAACCGAGAAAAGTTCTCAATAAACCTTCGGTAGTAACCTGCCAATCCAAGAAAACTTCTTATTTCTCGTTATCGACTTCGGTCTTTCCCAATCAGCCACACAGCTTGGACCCTTTTCAGGATCGACACGAATACCTTCGGCTGAAACTACATGACCAAGGAATACCACTCTCTTAAGCCGGAAATCACACTTGCTAAAAACTTCTTTTCTCGCAACCTTTGCAAAGTGAAACTTAGATGACTCGCATGCTCTTCTTCGCTCTTCGAATAGATCAAGATGTCATCAATGAAAACAATCACAAACTTATCAAGCACATCATGAAATACTCGGTTCATGAGGTCCATGAACACCGCAGGAGCATTGGTCAATCCGAAGGGCATGACTCTAAACTCGTAGTGACCATACCACGTTCGGAAAGCTGTCTTGAAGATATCACTAGACTTCACTTTCAATTGGTGATATCCGGACCTTAAGTCAATCTTTGAGAACACAATCGCACCCTTCAACCGATCGAAGAGATCATCAATTCTGGGCAGCGGATATCTATTCTTGATAGTCAACTTATTCAACTCACGGTAGTCGATGCACAAGCGCATACTACCATCTTTCTTCTTGACGAACAAGACCGGAGCTCCCCAAGGTGAAACGCCCTTCTCTTCTTTAACTTGCTTCCACTCTTTACTTAAAATCATCAAAAATCCACTTGACCAAATGATTTGAAAACTTAAATCATGCTTAAATATATCCATATAGTCATCAAACAATAATCCATAAGGCAAAAATCACATTTTCCAAAAATTCAACAGCAAAAGAGGTCTCTGTGACCATTGGTCGAGTGGATTGGTCGACTGACCCAGTCGACCAATGCAGACCGAATGCGAAAATTCGCATTATAAGCCTCATTTTCACATTCCAACCTCATTCTAACTTCTTCCAAAGGTGAGAGAGCTCTAGGGAAAGTCTCCAAGAGTTCTCACAAGTGTTCTTGAGGTGATTTGGTGCTTCAACAACAACACAACAACCCACAATCATCACAAACAAGGTAAATCTCTCATTCTTTCTTCCATTTTCATCTTCTCATGCTTGCATTTCAATAAAACCATGCTTTACTTGTATCCAATGCTAGAAATCATGCTTAGGAATGCTTAGAAACATATTCCCTAGGTTTTAAACACAATGCCATGCATAGACTACAAGTTTTAACATGATGGTGTTCATCTCGCAAAGTTTTCATACCGAAATCGATATCTTTAGAAAAATTCCATTTTCTCTCAAACCGCTTGAAATTTTCGCACGAGATCAAATGCTACATGCTCAAGATGACATTGCAGATAGGTCCATACAATTTGATTTAACCAATTTCAACTTTTCAAAAATCCAATTTTGACCTAAATTCCAAAATCCCCAAATTTCCTTCTTGCTGAATTTTTCGCTTTAATCCAAGTTTTCGATCGATTTTCATCAAACCAACTTCATAGACATGAAATTCCAAGTATTGCGCACATGCTAGTATGTTCAAATCAAATTTCCCCCAAATTTGAAATTTTCCGAAAAATTACGAAAATACCCTTTTGGCTCAAGTCTTAAGATAGCACTAACTGGAATTGTCTCTTGTTTCTTTCACAGATACCCACTATGCAGAGGGGAGGGCGAGGACGAGGTAGAGGTCATGGTCGCATTGTAGGTGCTCTTAGGGGCAGAGGTCGGGTTCCTTCGAGCCTAGACAGGAGGTTAGGAGACCAGACATGTTTGACACACCTCGAGCCGAGTTCCCGTACGAGGCCTACTTCGGCTTCATCGCAATATCGAGATGGGACGTCTACTTCACTTACGCCAGCTCGTAGCCTTTAGGATTCGGCAGAGGTTCGACACATTGCGGTGGACTCATCTCTTCACCGAGGATCCGCCGGTATACCCGGAACTAGTGAGGTTGTTCTTCAGCAACCTTACCTACACGGAGGAGGCTCGAGGCCAAGGACATCCACTTAGACTTGTCCTCGGGAGCAGGGTCTTCCGGACTCGGATTCGCTTCTCAACCCGGACACCGGCTGAGATCTTGCAAGTCCCTTACTATCCACAGCGGTGTGTGTGGATACCTGCAGGAGCAGATCCGGGACAGCCATCCGATGCCGTACGAGCTTCGCGAGATATGCTCTACGCTATGGGATAGCCGTCGATGCTTCACTCCGTGGACCAGCGGACGGATGACGGATTCTCGCACGGATTATCGGTCGCATAGTCGGCCGAAACATTATGCCGAAAGCCGGGCATCACCATCGGGTCACGGTGATGGAGGCCTTAGTCATCTACCGCATCTACATGGGCTTCGAGATCGATCTCTCCTACATCATTCAGCAGGTCATGCTGGACTTAGTTCTGCGGCCTAGCATGCGGAACCTTTGCTATGGGAGGCTACCGACTTTGATCTTCGGGCATTTCGGGGTGAGTTTCGAGGATACACCGGTGGACACCGGTTCACGAGGATACTCTATTGGGACTCGGACCATTCGTCGGATGAGACTACAAAGATCGGAGAGATCTCCCGGTCCGGAGGGTGAGGATGATGATGAATCGGAGGATGAGGATCAGGGGTCGGGAGGATGAAGGAGAGGATATCGGTCCCGATAGTGATGATCAGGCCGGAGATGATGCGAGATATGCACGAGGCCGAGCCTCGTGCATCACGAGTTTCCTTCATCACACTTCGAGGCGGGTGGCCCTTCACATGCGGTTCCGAGACTTCAGATCTTGGAGCACATATGAGATCGATGACTTCCATGCTAGAGCGGATGGAGGTCGGACGAGGAGCAGATGTACGAGAGGATAGAGTCACGACAGGATAGGATAGAGCATCGGGTGACTCAGCTAGCGGAGGAGTTCGAGCATACGAGAGATCGAGAAGATCACCTAGATAGACTGTACCTTAGGATTTCCATTTATGCATTTCAGATGTAATCGTTGTAAAAACTTTTGAATTTAATGAAGTTCATTTTGTTTCCCTTTAATTATTGTATATTATGCACCTTTCTTTTCCATGCATTAGTGACATTTGTTCAAGTATAATTATGGTATGTTATTCGGAAATGTTCTGTTATGCCTCAAAGGTCAAGTTTCTAATTCGGTGTTCTATCATTCACTTCTAAGAGTAGAAGAGTCATTTCAGATTAATGACTCGGGAATGTTCGATTATTGTCTTTTGTAGTTAGGATCTCCTCGAACCTTGGGCTCGATACCAATCATCACGCCCTCCCAGCCGGTACCCTATCCGGCATACCCGAGAGTGTGATCCACAGCCCGAAGATCAGGTATCGAGTGATCAACCTCCCACATAAACAATAACATAATCATGAACAATCATAATAAAAGTGCGGAAGATAAACCATAGATCCAATAAAGAAAGAATGAATCATAAATGAATCGGAATAATAGTTATAATCGTAGTGTCAAACAGATAAGTAAAGTGAGGCAAATATCCCACTCTACCACCAGCGGAAAAGTAGCTCTAAAAGAATAAACTAGACACAATCTAATCCCAGTAGCAAGTACAATGGGTAACTAAATTGTTCTCCACTTTATAGACAACATCCTTATAAGTGTAAATCTCATAAATGGCACAAGGACGCTTCCACTCAATGGTCGGACTAAGCATCGTACGGAGCATAACCACTCGCGGGATCTTCGAGTAATTGTGGTAACCGCAATCACCTTCCGGAGATATGCCTCTTCGCCTTGTGCTTCTTCATAGGGACCATCATAGTACTCAAGACTGCAGGATATTCTAACAAACATTGTACAATAAAGGAATGAGTTTCAAAGAAACTCGGTAAAGGCGCTTAAGATCCATAATAACATAAATGGCAGGATTCCAGAACAAACATAAATGCAATATGATATGAGACAAGCAATGAATGAATGAATCTAACTCTATGTATGCTGGTCTCTATTGGCAGACATGCTTTAAGTCATAGCACCGTACTTCTTTAGGAAGGTCCGCTCACATCCTCAACCATTTAAGATATCTTGGATTCTCTCACGGATCATTTCACCGGTCTTGAGCAGCCGATTGGTAATGGGTCCTTCATCCCTCGAGACAAACCATGGCAGGGGTTAAGTCAACACACTCTCTCACAACCATTTGGTATAAGTACTGGCGCATGTTAGGGTAAAACCTAGCCAAATGCAAGTCTTCTACTTAGTTACATCAAGTCAGATCCAGATACGTCCATTCCTCGTCCCTGACGATCCTTTCCGGTATCCTTCACACTAGAGTCCTCATAGTCCCTGACTACGGACTCATCAACCCTATTGGTTATCCACATATGGTAAACGGGAAGCTCTCACGTCCTCTCACGGCTTGGTTACCGGTCTTAAGCGCCCGTGAGCCCAAGTCTAACCATATGCAACCCTACCAATAAATGGCCCCCACAATGTGATTCCTGTCCTCTCACGGGTTGGTTACCGGTCTTGAGCGCCCATGAATCCTTATTGCTACCACGGGTCGTTCGGGTCTCAATACCCCCTCCGATTAGGGTCGACATAACAGGACATCCTAGCCAAACACTACTAGACAATCCTAGATATGTCATCCAACAGTTTAGGAAGGTGTCCAGAGGGCATCTCCGGAAATATCCCACAATATTCCCGTAGTAGTCCAAGGACAGAAGTGTCAAAAGGACACCTCTCCTTTCCAAACCATACTTAAGCATACACATGCATCAATTCATATCATCACATATATGGTAACTTCATATATGGAAAGAAATCAATAACTACAATCAACTTGTATAACATTGGTAAGTAAATCATACGTGAATCAATTTAATATGAATAAGTAATGCTACTGTAATCAAAGTTATGCAACAGTAGTATATCATTGTAAGAATCTAATTTAGGAATCATATCAATGATATTCAAATATAGAAACTAGATTCATGCTATCTATGTAATTAAGGAAATAACTATCCTTACCTTTTATAACTCGCAAAAGGAATCCTAAGAAATCAAGTAAGATCTTGGCAAACTTGAGAAGAAGGTCCTAAACAAGTATATACAACATATTAGGAAAGATCCCTAATTGAAAAGATACCAAAACATCCAACACAGACCAATTCTGGAGTTGCTGTACTCATTGGTCGAGTGGATTGGTCGACTGGTCCAGTCGACCAATCAGTCGACCAATGCAGACAGTAGCCTAAAAAAAACAGAGTTTTAAGATATGAAATCCGAATTTGGTGGTTCAAAAGGGTACTAATCAAGGGGTAAACTACATCAGTAGTATTCTAACATATAGGGGACCTCAAAACACCAACCAAATCAAGATATCAAAATCCAAATTAGGAAACAAAAAGTTACCATAATTAGATCAACCATGGATCTTGAAGAATTCAAGATAGAAATCAAAGACAAGAACAATAGAAGAATGGATCATTGCTTCAGGTAAAGGTATCATGAAAAGCATACTTAGATCTTCAAGGAATTAGGCTTAAAAGCATAAATCTAAATAAGGAAATAAAACCTACCATATATGTAACTACCATGCTTCATGAAGAACACATAGTATGGTAGAAGAGAACAACTAGAGATTGATAGATTATGGATCATGGAAAGAAAACACAGTAATTAACTACTAACATGATCAATATCGAAGATCCAAAGAGATCAGAATTCAAATCAGAAGTTTAACAAGATTAGATCATGGTTTGATCATGATTCCTTCAAAAGCTTGCAATGATCATGGTTAAGATCATTGTTCTAGCCTCAAATCCTTAGGATGATCAAGAGAACATGTTCAGAGATGTTTGCAACAGAGAATGCAGCATCTCTTCTACTGTCTCAACTCAAAAAGGAAAGAAAAACAAAGATGGAGGAGAAGAAGAGAGAGTAGACATACCTTTTGATGCAAAAGGAAGAGTTTCGACGAAGATCCGTCAAGAAAACACCAAGGATGCAAGGGAGATGACTTGCAGAGGTCTTTGGTTCGTTCCAGAGAGTTTGGAGGCAGCAAATACGAAGTAGACTCGAGATTGGACTTAAATAGAGCAAGAAAAACCTAATTGCCAAAGACAGCACTCATTGGTCGAGTGGATTGGTCGACTGGCCCATCGACCAATCCGACCAATGCGACAGAAGACCCAAAACAGGGAATTGAAGGCCCAGATCAAATCCAATCCTAAAGGGGTTTTGCACACAAGTCAAATGACTTACCTAATAGGTAGAAATGCCTTCAAACCAAGATAGAGAGCACTCCAAGTCCATCAACTAATCCGATCTTCATCAAGATTCAGTTTCCATAAATAAAACTTCATCATCAACTTTCATGGATTCAAAGCCAGACACCAAGTCCTCCACTGGGATGGCCCAAAGCTGACTTCTTACTTTACTTCGGGTCACTGGACCTACAAATAACAAGGTTCCCGGGTCAAGGTTAGGGCTGGGTTTTACAGTAAGCCGCTGATAGTTTACGTCTATCAGTATGGATCTGAATCTGAGTCTGAGTTTCAGATTATGTGTGTGTTTCAGATCCTGTCCCTCACCTCGTATGGTAGTGAGGTTTATATAGAGTGTACCTTCGAATCTCCTTCGTTGGATGCACTTGAGCCTTCTTCGGGTAGTCGTTGGATCTTAACAGTTAGATCCGTTGAACAATAGACTTCTACTAGTTTGGACTAGTAGAGGACTCTGGAGATAACCTTTTGGTTATGCGATGATTATCCCTTCGATAATGATTATCCGCAGCCGTCTATTCGAGTCTGCCATCATTAGGGTAATTAACCTAATCCATATGTAGGATTAGGGCGTGCTTGTAGCTGAATAAGTTTTCTTCCTCAGCAAGCCATCTTCTTGATCCGGTTCGCTCGGGAGAGAGTCGGTTCGCTCCGTCTCGACCGGGGTCGAGGGTCGAACCAGATATGAACCCGGTCTGATCATAATTTCTGCATATCACGAGCCCCCCAGACCAAGCGTTCGGTCGATCCCGAGGGCTTGGTTTTTAACTAGTTTCTTCGTCAGGCGATAGTCTCTGCGTGTTCCATTAAATGTCATATCACATTTAATGCGGTGGTCACTTTTCCTCGAGCATTATGAGGGTAAGGCCTCATGTCTCCTTACAGTCGATTTGTCGTGGCTCACGTAATCCAAGCGACGGTTTCCGAACGCCTGTTTCGGATTCGTGAGTTCAAACTTTCAAAACGTCTTCTAATCTCGATCGTCACTTTTGAATCAATCTCAATCGTTCAGATTCCCGAACACTAGTGCAGGTATTTTAAAAGCGGTTCGTTGTCTTCGTAGGTTTCATTCTTCCTGTCCGGAATTTGAACCTTTGTTGTCTGCTTCGCGCCTTCCTGCTCTCAAGCTTTTGCCTCACTGAATCAGTAAGTTTACTGGTCTTTTTCTTTTTGTAGTTTACTGAAACGAGTAATGGCAGATAATAGGGCTTCTCTGGTACCCAGTTTTAGTAATAGTAGTGGTAATGAAGCTTTTGCTTCTTCTCCTTCCGAACAGTCGGATAGTGATAACAAAACCCTAACTGTCCTCTGGCGCGAGTTTGCTAAAGTTTCTCAAAAAGGTTCAGAGAGAAAAACCGAAACTCCTTCTGTCCTCCTCGAGTCTGGATCATCCAAGACTGCCGAGTCTTCTAGGCAGCCTCAACCTTCCAGGTCCGATGGTGGACCTGGCTCTGTTCCCTTCATTTACAAGGAGGAAACCCTTCTTTCAGCCATCCAACATTTTGATTTTCCTTCCTCTTATCAGGTTAGGGCTCCCCATCCTGATGAGAGGGTTGATTCAACCCTTTCGGGTGAATTTTCTCTGTACATAGATGCACTGGAAAGCGGGGTTCGCTTTCCCTTTTTAATCCTTTGTTCTCCGCAGTTCTGAATCATTGGGACATTTGTCCCAGAATGCTCCTTCCCAATAGCTGGCGTCTCATCGTCGGCTTCTTGGGTTTGTGTTTTGAACTTGGCATTACGCCATCTCTTTCTCTCTTTGTACATTTTCATGTTCTTTCTATCTCCCATCCTCCCGGATGGGTTTTTCTGTCCAAACGCAATAAGGCTGAACTTGATTGGAGGGGCAGCATCTTTGCCAAAGGAACTTGCCCTTCTAACCACAAAAGATGGCACGAACGATACTTTTTCTGTCGAGCGTCTCCATCAGATCTTAACTTCTTGACCACCTGGAGGCAGTGTACTTTTTCTTCCGAGAATAACTGAGGCCTTACCTTATCCAAAGAAGACGAGGCGGCCGTCAGGAAGATCAAATCCATTCCATGGTATCAAGAGATACATGGACTTCAGGTGGAGTATAACTCCATTCTTCAACACTGGGGTTTGGCTCATTGTGAGCTTCTAACCATCATACTTTAATTTTACTGAAGTGATATGTCTTTAATTCTGACTCTTGCTCTTCTTTGCAGTGCCTCCAAGAATGAACCCCGAGAACCTGCGAGTGAAGGCTTCTGTTCCCTGTTGCGACAGCCGAGCAACGATCACCCAGAGCCTTGACCCTCTTATAGGGGTATCAGGAATATCAGGCCCGCGGCTGATGCTTCGGGTAAAGGGAAGAAGCCAATGGTGGAGAGGTCTAATGTCTCCTCCTCCGCCCGAACCAAAAGGAGGCATGATACAATTGATGCTTCCTCCCATAAAAAATCCAAAACTTCAACGGATTGTGAGGAGGTCTTCACCCCCCAGTGGACCTTGAAGTTGACCGACAGGGTGACTCGGGACCCTGAGAAAGTTGCAGAGTGGAGCTCCCTCAGTCTTGTTCCTTCCGATCGCCAGGAATTTGAAAACCTGGATGACGTTGCCCTTGTTAGTCAATCCACAAGGTACCGGTCTTCTTGCTTACTTATTTTTTCATAATTTCTTATGACTTCTTCTGATAATTCCCGCCTTCCAAGGAATGCTGTGTTGAGCTTCTATCAACACATGGAAGCATTGAGCCGAGTTGGCCGCAACAGCTCCTTGTTGCAAACCTATGAAGAGAATTTGGCCAAAGCAAATTCTGAGATAGACTGGCTGACTGCAGCTGCCGAAGAGCTGCAAGGAATTCATGAGGAAGAAGTGATCTCCCTCAAGGAGGCCCTTGATGCTTCGAAGGCTCGTGCCGCTGCTGTCGAGCGCGAGGCCAGTAAGCAAAAAGAAGCTGCCACGTTGTTCGGTGACAGGCTTGAAGTAAAATGTACGGAGAACGAAGAATATCTGAAGTGGGCGGTCCCTAGCAAGCCCGAGCACATCAAGCCAGAGCTTCGGAAGGAGTGTGTTCGGAAATACCTGAACAGCGTACCTTTCTCCGAGCTGCTAGGTGCCTACTACATTCAAGCTTATCGCTTGGGGCAGAATGACGTTTGGGAGCGAGTTCTTGCATTAATCCCTGCCTTCGATACTGCTCCCTTTCGTGAGGTGTGCCATAAAGAGGTCTTCGGGAAATTAGGCATGGATCTCCCAGATTGGGCTCGGGAAGAAAATGATCATTTTCCAGCTGACCCACAATATGAGGCATATCTGGCTGACGAGCCGGCACTTCCAGAGGAGAAGTCACAAGCCGAGTCACAAGCTGCTGCTAAAGAGGACTCGACAATGTCATTCTTGAGGGGGGCTTCTCGGGGGCGGGGGGAAAGGCCCCCGGGGGGGGGGGGGGGGGGGGCAAAAAAAAAGGGGGGGGGGGGGGTTTTTTTTTTTTTTTTTTTTTTTTTTTTTTTTTTTTTTTTCCTTTTTTTTTTTTTTTTCCTTTTTTTTTTTTTTTTCTTTTTTTTTTTCTTTTTTTTTTTATTGTATATTCTTTCTTGTTTCTTGTATTTCTTCTGTATTTCTTATACGTATGTTGTATTTCCTATTACCCATACATTTTATAAATATGTGTAAAATCGGATATTCCGATTTAACACAAGATTCATTCAGATTTAGTCAAACTCTAAGATGGTATCACTCGCAAGGTTCGGTTCTCGCTAGGTTTTTCTCTTCTTTCCTTTTTCGTTTCGCAAGGTTCTATGCTGCAAGGTGTCCGCAAGGTTCGATTCTGTTGCTCGATCGCTGCTATGTGTGCTCGGATTGATCGTTGCAAGGTTTGATTCGTTGCAAGGTTTTGTTTCTTGGTGCTTTGTGTGTGCTCGGTCTTGCTGTGTGCTCCATTTCTTTTTCTGTGTGAGCTTCTTTGTCCTCGGATCTTCTTTGTCCTCGGATCTGGTTCGGAAATCTGCTGTGTGCTTTTTCTCTTATGATCTAGTGATCGGTTCTTCTTTGAAGTTTTCTTTGTGGTTGAAGATTTCTCTTGTCCCTGGAGTTGGTGCCCTTTGTGTTCCCAGATTTGCAAGATTTATGTGTCTTCAAGATTTGCAAGTGTTCAAGATTTGCAAGATTGCTTTGGAGTTGGCGCTCTTTGTGGTTCAAGATTTCTGTGTATTCAAGATTTGCAAGCTTTTGCTGTAGCTACGTGCTCGCAATTTGTTCTATTGATGATCGTTATGCTCTTTGAAGTCCGAAATCGTGTTCAAAATTTCTCTTCGATTTCTGAAATCTTTTTTGTTTGTTGAGGTCTGTGACATAGTTGTTTTCGGATCTGTGTCCTATAATTCTGTTTTGAGCGTGTTTTCTTTCCTCTGCTCTACAGTTTCGTTTCTTGACTCACAGATTGGTCATCTGTTTCAGCTATTTTAAGTGTGCTTTGGTTGTTTCTTGTCAGTTCTTGTCCGATTTCTTGATCTTTTTCTTCGATGGCTTCGACTCTACCGCCCTCGCCTCGAGGCAGCTTCTATTGATCTTGCTCCTACGATATCCATCTCTCATGCTCATCATTACTTACCTATTAAACTTTCTTCTTCCAACTATCTTGTTTGGAGGTCTCAATTCATTCCTTTACTTAAGACTACTGGTCTTATTGGTTTCGTTGATGGCACCACTCTCTGTCCTTCTCCTTTTCTGGATTCTGTTGCAGCTCCACCGACTCCAAATCCTGCATATTTTCTTTGGCACAAACGGGATCAACTATTGCTCAGTTGGATTCTTGCTTCTCTCACTGAGCCTGTACACTCTCAGGTTGTTAATATTTCCACCCGCTTCGAGGTCTGGTCTTCTTTTGCGTCCACTTATGCTTCTTCCTCTCAAGCTCGCGTGATGCAACTTAGAATGCAACTTCATCATCTTCGAAAGGGTTCGACCTGTCTCTACTTATCTCTTACGGGTGAAACAAATTTCAGATGCTCTTGCATTAACTTCTAATCCAGTCTCTGAATCTGAGCTTGTATTATTTGTTCTTGGAGGTTTGGGATCAGATTATCAGTCCTTCATCACCTCGGTTACTACTCGTGAAAATCCTGTCAAATATGCAGATTTACAGGGTCTTCTTCTTTGTGAGGAAATTCGCATCTCTAATTCTCTTCAGGATATTTCCAATATCAGTGCTCATCTAGCTCACACTTCTGTCTCTAATTCAACCTCTCGAAGTAATACTGGCTTGCGAAATTTTAATGCTGGTCGCACCTATAATCAACGTGTGTATACTGGTGCTCCTGGACAGCTTGGTCGTGGTCCTGGCCGTGGTTCCTTTGGTCGTGGTTTTGGTAGAAATGGGCGTGGTCGACTCTATTGTACATTTTGTGATCGCTATGGTCATGTGGCACGTTTCTGCTATCAGCGATCCTCTTTTGATGCTCCACCTCAGGCTCATCTTGCTACCTCCACTGTTTGCTCCCATGCTGGTAATATAGGTACTCACTGGATTCCTGATTCTGGAGCTTCACATCATCTTACCTCTAATCTCCAGCATCTTTCTGCCCCTGTTAAATATGCTGGTACTGATTCGGTTGTGCTAGGCGATGGCTCAGGTTTGTCTATTTCTCATGTTGGTAGCTCAGCTTTTACATATGGTGATTCTCATTTCAAGATGAATGATGTTCTATGTGTTCCCACTGCTTCTGCTGATTTACTATCTGTGAGTCGCTTTGCTGCTGACAATAATGTCTATTTTGAATTTCATTCTGATTACTTTTACATAAAGGATCAGTCCACGGGTCATATACTTCTGAGAGGTCAACGTGAAAATGGGATATACACTATGCCTCTTTTGGAGCCTATACACGGTATTGCTTTGTCTGCTTTTAAAGGTTCTCCAGATATTTGGCATCATAGACTGGGTCATGCTAACTATGTTACTGTCAACAGAATTATTTCTGATTTTCATTTGCCTTGTATTGGTGCTCGTCAACATGTTGTTTGCTCATCTTGTCAACTTGCTAAAGCTCACAAGTTACCTTTTGCTAGCTGTGATACTTACACAACTGCTCCTTTACAACTTGTGTTCTCTGATTTGTGGGGTCCTTCGCATGAGATTTCAAATGAGGGTCATCGTTATTATATCTCATTTGTTGATGATTTCACACGTTTCACTTGGTTGTACACAGTTGTTAACAAATCTGATGCATTTAGAGTTTTTCAAGTGTTTAAAGCTCTTGTTGAAAATCAGTTTTCAACTACCATCAAGTCCTTTCAATCTGATTGGGGTGGTGAATTTCGTTCATTCTCTTCCTACTTGACTTCTTGTGGAATTGCTCATCGTCTCTCTTGTCCACATACTTCTGAGAAAAATGGTAGGGTTGAGAGACGTCACCGGCAGATCGTTGAAATGGGTTTAGCTATGCTTGCTCATTCGGGTCTCCCATTTAGTTTTTGGTGTGATGCTTTCCACACTGCTGTTTATCTTATGAATCGGCTGCCATCTGCTGCTCTTCATTTTGATTCTCCTTTTCATCGTGTTTATAATCAATGGCCTGACTACAAGTTCTTGAAGATATTTGGATGTTGCTGTTATCCTTTATTGCGGCCTTATAATTCTCACAAGTTGGCTTTTCGATCTGCACCTTGTGTTTTTCTTGGATATAGCATACAACACCATGGTTATAAATGCTATAATACTGCTACTGGAAAGATGATTATCTCACGACATGTTACTTTTGATGAATCTCTTTTCCCGTATAAGCACAGGTCTACTGTTGTGCCATCTCAGGAGCTTTCTACTTCAGCTACTTTACAGCTTCCTTATACTTTGTCACCTATGGAGTCTGCTGGTGTTGCACTTACTGGGCCTTCTACTTCAGCTGAACCTAGTTCATGTAGGCAACCCATTTTTCCTCCAATTAGTGTTGTTCCTAATGCTCCTATTTCTCATTCAAATGTAATAAATGGGACTCTCCCAATTCGGTCTGTAACTAATGGGACTGTGGATTCTCATAATGAGGTTACTACTATGTTAGATGGGCCTTTTCATATTGTAGCTACTGATGTGTTGGATGGGCCTTTTCCCAACTCTCTCAATGGATCTTCTACTGGGCTTCTTTTTGGATCTTCTAATGTATTGGATCCTTGTACTCTTGGCCCTAATTCTAGTAGCTTATTAGTGACTTCTCATGGGCCTGGCCCAACTAATGTCACTCAAGCTGGCCAAGCCTCTATTGGGCCCTCATTGTCACCATTGCACATTACTAATCCTCCTACTGATGTCTCTGCTTCTTTACCTAGTTCAACTAATGTTTTGCGAACTCATTCCATGGTGACTAGAACGCAAGATGGTACACGTGTTCCAAAACTTCCCAAGAGTTTTTATGCGACACGTCATCCTCTTCCATTGGCACTTGCTGCTCAAAGTGTTTCAGATCTTGAGCCTACCTGTTACACTCAAGCTTGTAAAAAGCCTATTTGGCGTACCGCTATGGATGCTGAATTTAATGCATTAGTCACGAATCAAACATGGACTCTGACTTCCCCACCTCCGGATCGTCGTATCATTGGTTGTAAGTGGCTTTATCGTATCAAACGTCGCTCTGATGGTACTATTGAGCGTTACAAAGCCCGACTTGTGGCCAAGGGTTATACTCAAGAATATGGTCTTGATTATGATGAGACGTTTAGCCCAGTTGTGAAGCCCACTACTATTCGTATTCTTTTGGCTTTGGCTGTTTCCTCCAAGTGGTCGATTCGTCAACTTGATGTCAACAATGCTTTTCTTCATGGTCTTCTTAATGAGGAGGTTTATATGCAACAACCGCCTGGTTATATAGATCCTCATTATCCATCTCATGTTTGTCGGCTTCAACGCTCTCTTTATGGTCTTAAACAAGCACCACGGGCTTGGTTTCATCGCCTTAGCTCCTTTTTGTACAAGTTGGGTTTTCATGGTTCCAAAACTGACTCCTCCTTGTTCTACTCTCAAGGATCTGATGGTCCTCTTTATATTTTGGTATATGTTGATGATATTCTCATCATGGGCCCCTCCAACCCAGCTATTAATAGTCTTATGCATTCTCTCCATGCTGAGTTTGCTCTCAAGGATTTGGGTAATGCCCGTTTCTTCTTAGGGATTGAGCTTATTCCTCTCCCTACGGGTCTACTTTTATCTCAACAACGGTATATCTTGACTCTCCTTCAACGGGCTGAGATCGCTGATGCAAAGCCTATTACCACTCCTATCCCTCCATCTCATCACCTCTCTCGCACAGGAGGGACTCCATTATCTGATCCCACTTTATTTCGTAGCTTGGTTGGTGCTTTACAATATGTCACCCTCACTCGCCCTGAGATAGCCTATACTGTGAACAAGCTATGTCAATTTCTTTCTTCCCCTACCACTGATCATTGGGTTGCTTTAAAACGCCTCTTACGCTATCTAAAGGGGACTATTCTCTATGGGTTACATATTACTCCCTCTTCTTCCTGCACTCTATCTGCTTACTCTGATGCCGACTGGGTAGGGTGTGTTGATGATCGAAAATCTCAGGGTGGCTACCTTATTTTTCTGGGAGAAAATTTGGTGTCTTGGCAATCTCGCAAGCAGTCCACTGTTGCTCGCTCTAGTACTGAGAGTGAATATCGGGCTATTGCTTCTGCTACTACTGAGTTGACCTGGATCCAATCCCTTTTGACTGAGTTGGGCGTTTCTACATCCTCTCCACCTACATTATGGTGTGATAATATTGGTGCCACCTATCTTTCGGCAAACCCTATGTTTCATGCTCGTACCAAGCATATTGAGGTGGATTTTCATTTTGTACGTGAAAAAGTTGCTAAAGGGGATCTCCTTGTTCGCTATATCTCCACTGATGATCAATTGGCTGATATTCTCACTAAGGGCCTGTCTTCTACTCGTTTTCAACTTCTTCGCTCCAAAGTCAAGCTTCTCTCCGGGCCGTTGACTTTGCGGGAGGGTGTTAAGGAATAATATTGTATATTCTTTCTTGTATTTCGTATTTCGTATTCTTGTATTTCTTATACGTATGTTGTATTTCCTATTACCCATACATTTTATAAATATGTGTAAAATCAGATATTCTGATTTAACACAAGATTCATTCAGATTTAGTCAAACTCTAAGGTTCTTATTTAAAAAAAACCCCCCCCCCCACCCCCCCCCCCCCCCAAAAACCATTCTTACAATGGCGGTGCGACGATTGGAGGTATCCCTGCATCGGGTGCTCACCTCCACATGTTTCTATGTGGCATCCCTCCGACCGTTGATCTTGCTTTCTGCGGATTTCGAAGCGTCATTTCGATCTGGGCCATTGGTTTTCTTTAGCTCTCAACCGTCGTCTTAATACCTGAGGCTATTTAAAGCCTTCGTGGGTACTCTCCATCTATCCTGCTATCTGCAAGTTAGATTTGCTAAAGCGACATTCCGTCCTCCTGCTTGCTTCCGTATTCCTCGTACTCCAACAATAGCTCTATCAACTTCTGAACAAGTGAGTTTTTTGATTACTCATCTCTTTCCCCCGAGTAAACCGCACCAGTAGTAATACTTGGGGTTTAATGAATCGGGTATTTCATAAGTGATAGAGAACTAGGGTTTTCCCTTTTTTCTTTCGTCGTTAGATATCTGTACTGATACGGCTT
The DNA here is from genome assembly GCF_041222555.1 of Hakea prostrata. Classification (NCBI taxonomy): domain Eukaryota; kingdom Viridiplantae; phylum Streptophyta; class Magnoliopsida; order Proteales; family Proteaceae; genus Hakea; species Hakea prostrata. The sequence goes on along the minus strand of NC_142609.1, from coordinate 30,135,286 downwards.
TTTGTTTATATAGTGGCTCCCAAGATCAACCCGAACTTTATCAGTGCGAAATCTTGTAAGAAAATCGTTCCGTCGGCGGTGGTTGGGGCCAGTGAGGTGGTTTCAGCTAGTGAATCCTCCAAGCGTAAGGCGACTGCTGTTGGTGAATCTTCAAGTTAGATTCCCACAGTTTCTATTGATGCCGTCCCTACACCTCTTTTGCCCCAAGTGATCGCTCGTCTTTCCCAGGAAGATCTTGATCACTCCATTGTTGATGGCGCTGCTGACGCCCCTGCTGCAGAGACCGTTGGTGCACTCCCGAAGGAGACTCTTCGGGCATTTAAGGCAACTATGTTGACGTCTGATGAAGGTGTGGTCCCAGCAGGTGCTGCTCCTATTTCCAATTCTAGTGCTTGTTTGGCATCCTCCTCCTCTCCTTTGGAGTTGGAAGATTTTGCCACTAGGATGCGCCGTCGGGTGACAAGTGATGCAGCTCATCCTTCTCTTGGTGTAGCTCATCCTTCTCATCCTTCGCCCGAATTAGTGTCAAATGAGTTTGACAGAGCGTTGGAATGGTGCACTGCTGCTCGAATGACTTCTGAGAGCGCAGTTCTTTCCAAACTTCCAGATGAAGTCTTTATGAAGTCACTGGTGATGTAAGTCTTTCTTCATTATCTTTTGATTCTGAATATTACTCTTCTGCTCCTTTTTAACTCGGAAGTTGTTTGCAAGAGTCTTACTAGTAACTTCCAAAACCAAGTGGAAGCAGCCTCTAGGCTCAATAGGTTGAGCAATGAAGTTTCCAGGCTTCGGGAAATCTCTGAAGCTAAAGATGCTGAGATTGCTCGCCTTAGGAAACTAGCTTGGGAGGTTGCAGGAGAAAAGAATTCGGTGATCGATCGTCTTCAGTCGGACTTGGATGATGCCAGGGAGAAGATCCGGCAGCTGGAACGAGGAGTTGGAAAGTCAGGAGCCAAAGGATCTGAAACGTTACCCCAAAGGCAAGCTGTTGTTCCTTTGCCCGAATCCCTTCCAACTGAAGTTCGTAGAGCCTGCGTCTTCAAGTATTTACACAGTAAGCCCTTTGTTGATATGCTGAATGCTTATAACTTGCAGGCGTACCGGGATGGTGAGAACGAAGTATGGGAATCAATATTAAGGAAGGATCCTCATTTTGATACGACTCCCTACAGTGCTGTTTGCCATCCAGAAGTATTTACCAAACTGGGCCTTCCTCCCCCTGATTGGACCAAAAATAAGATTGATCCTCCGCCTTCTAATCCAGATATTATGCATTATCTGGAAGACTCTCCTGTTTACTCTCCCTTGGAAGGATTCAATTATGACGAGCTCGCCTTGAATGCAAGTTTGGTCAAAGACATACTTCTCCTGGACAAGCTGGACAAAGAGTATGAAATTGCGGAAGATTTTATACATACTGAAATGTTTTTTGTAATCCTCATTTCTCCTCTTCTTTTCCTTGAATCCATACCAATGGTTGACTCATGTGTTTGTTCTAGCAAAGGTGTGCCGATCTTGTATGACTTCTTAATGATCACTGATGATGACTTTCTTTTTTGACCGAAGATTGTATCCAGCTCTTGTAATATGTTTTGATACTGGCCTCTTTCGATCTTTTGAAGAAATAAGAAACTAACTTCATCTTGAACTTTGCTATCCACTTGAATCGTTGTTGCATTAGGTCTTAGTTGTTTGAAACAATGCCTTTACTTAAAGATTTCTGGAGAAATACAATAAGTCTGAGAAGGAACTCACTCGGGTTTTAAACCGATGCCTTTACTTAAGGATAATTTGAAAATTCAATAAGTCTTGAAGGAACTTACTCGGGTTTCAAACCGACGCCTTGCAAAAGGAACTCACTAGGATTTTCATCCGATGCCTCGACTTAAGAAATTCCGAAAAAATTCCATTAGTGTTGAAGGACCCACACGGATTTTCATCCGATGCCTTATAGTTGGATCTTGTTCTTGAATGTGGTGTATGATGCCCTCCAATCAAAAGATAATTTGTTGAAAGCACAAAAATTGCATTGATTGAGTTGACAATGTTTACATCGCGAACAAAGTTTAAATCATCATCAAGGATAAAACTTTTTGAGATGCCTGGCATTCCACGAACGATCCAACTCTTTCTGGGTGTTGATGTTCTTTAGCCTGTAAGCTCCTGAACCAACTGGTTTTACAACCATATAAGGTCCTTCCAGGAAGGGTCCAATTTTCTTTGGTGACGTGGGTCGGAAACTAAGGTGTTTCTCAACACCAAATCTCCGGCTAAGTACCGACGATTCTTCACTCGAGTCTTATAATGAGACGCTATCCTTCTTTGATAATGTTGAGTTCGTGCTATTGCCTTTGCCCGAACTTCATCCAACTGATCAAGACTATCAAGCAATCCTTGCTCATTTGCTTTTTCCTCGAACTCTCGATCCCGTAATGTCCCCGCCATTGTCTCCACTGGTGCCAATGCTTCGGATCCATATGCCAACCTGAATGGAGTTTCTCCTATGGGTGTTCGAACCGTAGTTCTATAGGCCCACAGTACGTTATGAAGTTCTTCGACCCAAGAAGCCTTGTCAGCTTCGAGTCTTCTCTTTATTCCTTCCAGTAGCGTTCGGTTAGTAACCTCTACTTGTCCATTGCTCTGGGGGTATGCCACTGAGAACATACGATGCTCGATCATATATGTTCCGCAAAATTGCTCAAATTGCGGACAGTCGAACTGAGTACCATGGTCAGTGACGATAATCTTTGGAATCCCAAAGCGATATATGATGGACTCAAGCACGAATTTCTCCACTTTTTTCTTAGTAATTGCTGCCAGTGCACTGGCTTCAACCCATTTCGTGAAGTAATATATTGCTACTATCAGATATTCCCGTCCGCCTGACGCCTTGGTGAATTTTCCCATGATATCAATTCCCCACATCGCAAAGGGAATGGGATCTAGAATTGAACTCATGGTTTCCGCCGGGCGCTTCGATACTGTAGCATGAATTTGACAGTTGCCACATCAACAAATATACTCCATAGCAGCCTCTTGGATCTTAGGCCAATATAACCCAAGTCTTAGAATTTTGTGGGCCAGGGCTCGCCCACCCATGTGAGCTCCACAAATTCCTTCATGAACCTCAGCCAAAGCTGATTTTGCTCCTTCGGGGCCTATACATCTCATAAGGGGTCCAGAATAAGATCTTTTGTATAGTCTCCCATTCTAAATGACAAATCTCGCTAATCATATCTTGATCAACCTTGCCTCTTTCGGATCCTCAGGTAATTTGTCATCTCTCAGATACTCGATTATCGGATCCATCCAACAACGCTCTGCTTCAATATAAGAAATTTCTTTCTCATGATAACTTGGAAAAGTTATCTCTTCAATATAGACCGAAGGGTCTAGATTGTTTTTTTTGGCATTGGCTAGTCGGGATAGCTCATCTGCGACTTAATTTTCATTCCTCGAAATCTGAGATATCTTCAAATTCCGAAATTGGTTTTGAAATGCCTGCACTATCTCTTGATATTTCTGCAAGCGTGGTTCTTTAATACCATACTCCCCCTGGACTTGGTTGACTATAAGTTGAGAGTCACTATAAATAGTAACATCTGCAATAAACAATGCTTTTGACAACCAAAGTCCAACTATCAGAGCCTCATATTCTGCTTCGTTATTACTTGCTTCAAATGCAAATCTCAAAGCATATCGAATAATAAATCCTGCTGGACTTTTTAATAGAATTCCAGCTCCTGCTCCATCTTTATTACTCGAACCATCCACATATACCTCCCAAGTGGTTGGTATAATGGGATCCTTGACGGTGGATTCCACCGGTGCAGTAGTTTCTACTACAAAATCGGCTAGCGCCTGAGCCTTGATTGCGGTTCTGGGCTTAAAGCTCACTTGCAACTTGCTGAGTTCAACTGACCAGGACACCATCCTTCCAGATAAATCAGGTTTATTAAGAACTTTACTAAGAGGAAAAGTTGTAAATACCTCAATTGGATGAGCCTGAAAGTATGGCCTTAGCTTCCTGGCGGCCATCATGAGAGCCAGAGCCTGCTTCTCAATCTGCGAATATCTTGTCTCCGCATCTAGCAACACGTGGCTCACATAGTAAATCGGCCATTGTTTTTTATCTTTCTCACGAACAAGTACTGCACTGACCGCTGAAAGGGACATCGCTAGATATAGCTAAAATATTTCCCCCTTCTCTGGTCGGGACAAGATCGGCGGTTGCCCTAGTGCTTCTTTTAACTCCTCGAAAGCTTTCTGGCATTCTTCGGTCCATTTTGCTTCCTTGCTGCCCCTCAAATCTTTGAGTGCCTTGAAGAAAGGCAAACACTTTTCTCCAGACTTGGAAATGAATCGATTCAAAGCGGCAACTCTCCCTGTTAAATACTGCACATCACGAACAATTTTTGGAGCCTCCATATCAACCAGAGCTTGTATTTTGGCAGGATTAGCCTCAATACCTCTCTGTGACACCATGAAGCCCAAAAATTTTCCTGAGGAAACTCCAAAAGCGCACTTTTCTTGATTCAGCTTCATTTGATATTTTCGCAATACTGAGAATACCTCAGTCAAATCTGCAATATGATTTGCTTTTGTAAAGATCTTTACAAGCATGTCGTCAACATAAGCTTCAACATTCTTTCCTATCAAATCTTTGAAAATCTTGTTGACGGCCCTCGATATGTAGCTCCTGCATTTTTCAGGCCAAAAGGCATGACCTTATAATAATAGCTTTCACGATCAGTCATGAAAGGTGTAAACTTCTCATCCTCCTTATTCATAAGGATCTGATTATACCCTGAGTAGGCGTCCATGAAACTTAGAGTTTCATATCCTGCAATCGCATCTATCAAGAGGTCAATCCGAGGTAACAGATAGCAATCTTTAGGGCAAGCCTTGTTGAGATCGGTGTAGTCTGTAACATCCTCCACTTCCCATTCGCTTTTTTTACCATTACCACGTTGGCAAACCAAGTTAGGCATTCAATTGATTCTATGAAACCAGAATTCTTGAGTTTTTCAACTTCACTACGAACGGCTTCATACTTTTCAATGGAGAAATTTCTCCTTTTCTTTATCACTGGTTTCACCTTAGGATCTATCCAGAGTTTATGCTCTGCGACAGCCCGATCGATTCCTGGCATGTCTTCAGCAGACCATGCAAATATGTCGTTATTCTGTTTAAGAAATAACTTCAACTCATCTTTGAATTCCTCCAGCTGTTTAGAACCGATATAAGTGATTTTATTTTTATCCTCGGTACACAGTTGTATTTGCTCCAGCTTCTCCACTGGTTCGGGCCTTTGCATTTTTGCTTCTTCCCGATCGTCTCGAACTTCTATAGGTAGGGCAGTCACCTTCCTCGGGCCCTCGTCTTTTAAATAGGCAACGTAAAATTGCCGAGAGATCCTCTGGTCAGAGGAGACTTGACCAATTCCCATATCAGTCGGGAATTTTATCTTCAGGTGTTTTGTCGAAACAATAGCACCTATCTTGGATAAAGATTGTCGCCCGAGGATAACATTATAAGCTGGCAGTTCCCGAACCACCAAAAAATTGATTCGGAAGGAAAACTTCCAATAGATAAGTCCAACTAGACAGATCCTTCCGCCACACATGATGACCCTGCAAAACCATATAGATGTGTGGATGAAGGTTCCATCAATTCCTGATCCACCGTCAATTTTTGATACACTTCATAAGAAATTAGGTCAGCTGCAGACCCTATATCAACCAAAACTCTATGCACTTCCCGACGTGCAATTTCTACCTTGATGACTATAGTATCATCATGAGGTAAACAGATGCCTCTTTCATCCTCTTCGCCAAAGGTGATAGAATCTTCACCATTCCGCTTTTTTCGCTCTGCGTCTCTCCGGTTCCGACAAATTTGGATTTTGTTTTCAAACTCCGGAGTGATTCGAGCTCGGTCCTCCGAAGATGGTAAGGATCGGTGATCGAGTAGCTTTAGTCACCTCCTTGCCCTTCTTAGACTTTTGAGCTTCCCTTGATCGTTCTGAACTAACCGAACGATCCCTTTTAGGAGCAGCCACGCGTGGTTCACGTGGCTCCTCCCTCCTTCTGCTAACAAAATTGGACAAGTGTCCCTGAGATATTAATCTCTCAATATCTGCTTTCAGATGAAACAGTCATTTGTATAATGACCATAGTCCTTGTGGAATCGGCAATACTTTTCTCGATCCTGCTGCTCTCCAGGCTTCAAAAGAATTTTAGGCGGCCACTTCAAAATATTTTTTCTTTTGATGATATTTAGAATATCAGCCCGAGGAACATTCAATGGAGTATATTCACTTTTATCGGGAGACCTCTGGCGCCAAGCCTGAGATTTTCCAACCCGATCACGGACATTTTTCTTTGGCTTCACGCTCGTCAGAGCCTTACGTTCCTTATTGGAGACTTTATTATCTCCTTGGCGCGCATCTAGAATCTCCATGACTTCGGCCTGCTTCTGGCATCTCTGTACCAACTCAGCATAAGTCGCAGGCATATCCTGTTGTCACATCCTCCCAGCCGGTACCTTATCTGGCATACCCGAGAGTGTGATCCACAGCCCGAAGATCAGGTATCGAGTAATCAACCTCCCACATAAACAATAACATAATCATGAACAATAATAATAAAAGTGCGGAAGATAAACCATAGATCCAAAAAAGGAAAGAATGAATCATATATAAATCATAGTACTAGATATAATCAGAGTGTCTAGAACAGATAAGTAAAGTGAGGCAAAATCCCACTCTACAAGCAGCGGAAAAGTAGTTCTAAAAGAGAATAAGCAAGACAAAATCTAATCCCAGTAGCAAGTACAATGGGTAACTAAATTGTTCTCCACTTTATAGACAACATCCCTATAAGTATAAATCTCATAAACAGCACAAGGGCGCTTCCACTCAATGGTCGGACTAAGCATCGTACGGAGCATAACCACTCACGGGATCTTCAGTGTAATGGTTGTAACCACAATCACCTTCCTGGAGATATGCCTCTTCTCCTTGCGCTTCTTCATAGGGGCCGTCATAATATTCAGTACCTGCAGAATAGTCTAACAAACATTGTACAATAAAGGAATGAGTTTTAAAGAAACTCAGTAAGGCAGTTAAATCCATAATAACATAAATGGCAGGATTTCAGAACAAACATAAATGCAATATGGTATGAGACAAGCAATGAATGAATGAATCTAACTCTATATATGCTGGTCTCTATTGGCAGACATGCTTTAAGTCATAGCACCGTACTTCTTTAGGAAGGTCTCAATCACTCATCATCAGTTGGTAATGGGTCCGGCATCCCTCGGGACATTCCATGGCTGGGGGTATAGGTCACCACTCTCTCACATCACCATTGGTCTAAGTACCGGCGCATGTCGGGGGTAAAGCCTAGCCAAATGCAAGTCTTCTACTTAGTTACATCAAGTCAGATCCAGATACGTCCATTCCTCGTCCCTGACGATCCTTTCCAGTATCCTTCACACTAGAGTCCTCATAGTCCCTGACTACGGACTCATCAACCCTATTGATCATCCACATATGGTAAACGGGAAGCTCTCACATCCTCTCACGGGTTGGTTACCGGTCTTGAGCGCCCGTGAGCCCAAGTCTAACCATATGCAACCATACCAATAAATGGCCCCCACAATGTGATTCCTGTCCTCTCACGGGTTGGTTACCGGTCTTGAGTGCCCATGAATTCCCATTGCTACCACGGGTAGTTCGGTCTCAATACCCCTCCGATTAGGGTCTGACATAACGGGACATCCTAGCCAAACACTACTAGACAGTCCTAGATATGTCATCCAACAGTTTAGGAAGGTGTCCAGAGGGCATTTCCGGAAACATCCCATAATATTCCCGTAGTAGTCCAAGGACAGAAGTGTCAAAAGGACACCTCTCCTTTCCAAACCATACTTAAGCATACACATGCATCAATTCATATCATCCCATATATGGTAACTTCATATATGGAAAGAAATCAATAATTACAATCAACTTGTATATAATTGGTAAGTAAATCATACATGAATCAATTAATCATAAACAAGTAATGCTACTGTAATCAAGGTTATGCAACAGTAGTATATCATTGTAAGAATCTGATTAAGGAAACAACTCAATGATATTCGGATATAGAAACTAGATTCATGCTATCTATGTAATTAAGGAAATAACCATCCTTACCTTTTATAACTCGCAAAGGAATCCTAAGAAATCATGTAAGATCTTGGCAAACTTGAGAAGAAGGTCCTAAACAAGTGTATACAACATATTAGGAAAGATCCCTAACAGAAAAGATACCAAAACATCCAACACAAACAAATTCTGGAGTTGCTGTACTCATTGGTCGAGTGGATTGGTCGACTGGTCCAGTCGACCAATCGAGTCGACCAATGCGAAGCGATAGCCTAAAAAAAACAGAGTTTTAAGATATAAAATCCGAATTTGGTGGTTCAAAAGGGTACTAATCAAGGGGTAAACTACATCAGTAGTATCCTAACATAAAGGGGACCTCAAAACACTAATCCAATCAAGCCATCAAGATCCAAATTAGGAAACAAAAAGTTACCATAATTAGATCAACCATGGATCTTGAAGAATTCAAGATAGAAATCAAAGATAAGAACAATAGGAGAATGGATCATTGCTTCAGGTAAAGGTATCATGAAAAGCATACTTAGATCTTCAAGGAAATAGGCTTAAAAGCATAAATCTAAATAAGGAAACAAAACCTACCATATATGTAACTATCATGATTCATGAAGAAAACATGGTATGGTAGAAGAGGAACAACTAGAGATTGATAGATCATGTATCATGAAAAGAAAACACAACAATTGACTACTAACATGATCAATATAGAAGATCCAAGGAGATCAGAATTCAAATCAGAAATTAAACAAAGACTAGATCATGGTTTGATCATGATTCCTTCAAAAGCTTGCAATGATCATGGTTAAGATCATTGTTTTAGCCATTAATCCTTAGGATGATCATGAGAGACAAGTCCAGAGATGTTTGCAACAGAGAATGCAGCATCTCCTCTACTGTCTCAACTCAAAAAGGAAAGAAAAATAGAGATGGAGGAGAAGAAGAGAGTGTAGACATACCTTTGATGCAAAAGGAAGAGTTTTGACGAAGATCCGTCAAGAAAATCACCAAGGATGCAAGGGAGATGACTTGCAGAGGTCTTTGGTTCGTTCCAAAGAGTTTGGAGGCAGCAAATACGAAGTAGACTCGAGATTGGACTTAAATAGAGCAAGCAAGACCTAATTGCCAAAGACAACACCCATTGGTCGAGTGGATTGGTCGATTGGTCCAGTCGACCAATCAGTCGACCAATGCGACCAGCAATTCCAAAACAGGGAATTGAAGGCCCAGATCAAATCCAATCCTAAAGGGGTTTTGCACACATATCAAGTGACTTACCTAATAGGTAGAAATGCCTTCAAACCAAGATAGAGAGCACTCCAAGTCCATCAACTAATCCGATCTTCATCAAGATTTAGTTTCCATGAATAGAACTTCATCATCAAATCTCATGGATTCAAAGCCAGACACCAAGTCCTCCACTGGGATGGCCCAAAGCTGACTTCTTACTTTACTTCGGGTCACTGGACCTACAAATAACAAGGTTTCCGGGTCAAGGTTAGGGCTGGGTTTTACACCTGTAGTAATAACTCCAGGAGTTTCCGATTAGTGAGTCCCGTGAATAGAGCAGTTTTGGCTACTTGCTCATCCAAATTTTCTATCTCCATCGTTACTTTGTTGAATCTTTTCAAAAACTCCCTGATTGATTCGTTTTTTCCTTGTCAGATAGTAAACAAGGTTTCTTCCGTTTTCTTGACCTGTATTCCACTCTGGAATCGCCCTATGAATTTGAGCGCCAATTCATCAAAGTTTATGATCCTTCCGGAGAGGGAGGTTCGAAAACCACTTTTGTGTCTTGCTCCGATTAAAGATGAACCAAAAACCGCATAAAATTTCATCGAATTACCTGAAACTGCCATGGTCTGTTGGTAATAGCCAATGTGAGCTGTTGGATCTCCGGAGCCATCGAATGTAGAAAAGGTAGGCAAACGGAAGTTATGGGGAAACTGATATCCCGCAATTGGCTCGGCAAAGGGGGTCTTCCGAATGACTGAGTAAATATCCTCAGTTATCCTTCCCTTAGCCAACTGCCCTAATTTACGATTGATGTTGGCCAATTCCGACCAACTGGGGTCGGGTGATCTTCAGCAATATGATCACGACCTCGATTAACACGATCTTCACGAGCTATTCGATCATCACGAATGACCCGTCCATCACGAACATTCCGTTCATCGCGAACTTCTCGATCATCACGAACGGTTCTTCTGACAGTTGGTGAGTGAGTTCTTACCCTTGTATCCAACCTTGTATATGAATCAGTTGTACTCTCTTGCGGTCTGTCGAACCGATCGTCTCGCCTAGGATGATCGTCAATCCTCCTAGGTCCTCGGTCTCCTTCATGAAAATTCTGACCAATATTCCGGTCTTCAGCCAATCTTTGATCACGTGGCAACGCACGTCTCCCTAAATCGCGTTGATCAGGTTCTTGTGGTAAAACCACTCGTCTGGGTCAGCATGCGAGTGCTTGGCTCACTTCCAAGAGTTGAATCTTTACCTGATTCAATTGATCTTGGAATGTATCAAGAGGATTACGTCCTCCCTGACCACCATCTACCTCGATAGGATTTTGGCTTCCCTGGGGAATATCTGGATTATTCGCTCTAGGGATCTGAACACCGGAATCACGTTGTGCAGCGGCTGTTGCTGATCTAGTCACCATGGCTTTTCAAGTCCTTTCCCGCAGACGGCGCCAAATGATGCGTCCAAAATCTGCTCAGCCCTTAGATCTCCTCGTGATGACCTGCAAAACGAAAAAGTCAGATGTGGCCCGACCGCGGGGGTCGGAAGTCCACTTCCGAAGGCTAAGTCAGCTGATGAACTTAATCACAAACGGCTCTGCTAGAAGCACAGAGCTAAGGAATAAAGAACTAGGAAAGGTGATCTAGATCGTAAGCCGCTGATAGTTTACGTCTATCAGTATGTATCTGAATCTGAGTCTGAGTTTCAGATTGTGTGTGTGTTTCAGATCGTGTCCCTCACCTCGTATGGCAGTGAGGTTTATATAAAGTGTACCTTCGAATCTCCTTCGTTGGATGCACTTGAGCCTTCTTCGGGTAGTCGTTGGATCTTAACAGTTAGATCCATTGAGCAATAGACTTCTACTAGTTTGGACTAGTAGAGGACTCTTGAGATAACCTTTCGGTTATGCGATGATTATCCCTTCGATAATGATTATCCGTAGCCGTCAATTCGAGTCTGCCATCATTAGGGTAATTAACCTAATCCATAAGTAGGATTAGGGCGTGCTTGTAGCTGAATAAGTTTTCTTCCTCAGCAAGCCATCTTCTGTATCCGGTTCGCTCGGGAGCGAGTCGGTTCCCTCCGTCTCGACCGGGGTCGAGGGTCGAACCAGGTTTGAACCCGGTATGATCAAAATTTCTCCATATCACTAGCAGAAGTGAATTAGTATTGTATGGTAATGTCCTAATGGCCAAAATGGCAACATGGCATAGATTTGTTCTTCGATATCTGTAGAAAACTCTTTGCTTTTCTATTCTTGTATCCATCGTCATACTTTAGGAATCAGGGAAACGCAACTTAGATCATGGGCACCCATGTTTACGTACAGCCAGACATTTCCAACCACAAAATTACCACCCTGCGCATCTATTTGCCAAAAATGGAAAATGAGTGCTGTCGAGTTTCAGTCTCTATATTAATATAAACCAAGGCAAATTTTATGCAGAAGGAGGAATGAATTTGCAATAAGGGGAAATGTTAATATTTATTTCGTATAGTCACCCAAACTAGGAGATAATCAAGTAGCTCAATTGCCTTACAATTATATGTTAGCACATTGATAATGAGAGACTTTCAAACTTGTCTACCACTAATGTGGAATTGCGGGATCTAGACATGTCTATTAATCTTCTTCACCTCTGAGCACTTTCACTTCACCTCACCCTGAAAACGTAACAAAATCCGAATGGTAGTCATACAAGAATCACTTAACCATTATGAAATTCTAATATCTAAGTGTTTGAGATTCACAGTAGGAATAGAAAGGGTTTGAAAATTCACAGGGTTATCTAGATGATGAAAATATACATGGAGCAGTCAATGGATGGGCCGATCTTGTAGGGAAGGTGGACACCACATTTTCCAGGAACTGCTGAAGCACTGCCTCCCTTGATGCCGGGAGTGGCTCTATAGACATTCTTGAGACAACGACAAGCTGTCCGATGGTTAGGAGTGGTTCCTACAGCGGAGTTGAGTGCTCTCACGGAATCGCAACAAGCCCAAGACACCTTTCCTCCATTGCACAGAAAGGTGAGGCAAGAAGCAAATCGAGAGACCACTTGCCCACAAGTGAGGGCATATGCAACATTTGGTGCTGCCGCAACCATGCAGACCAGAACAAGGCACACAATCTTCGTGACACTAGAATTGGCCATTGTTACACGTATTTGCAAGCTCCTTGATGCTCTCTTGTCTCTTTCTTTTCTCCTAGTGTTTTACTAGATCAATGCAATGACATACTCCTCTCTACGTGCTTATTTATAAGAGAAGGCCGTAACAGACTTCTTAGGTGGTTCTGGTCTCCTTGTTTGGCTTGGAAGATTGATCGTGGTTGAGATTTCAATGCTTTTCGATGTGTTTGTTGATTTGCATGCGTGGATTCTCTCTAAAATGGAAAGCATAAATATTTTTTCTAATTAAGATTTTTTTGGTTGTTTTGAATTAGAATTCTAATTTGAATGAAGAAACTGGAAGGCTAACGGGACCATTTTTTAGATGCATGGCTCACCTATTTAATCGATATGAGTTTGGTTTTGTTTTAGTTTTCGAACCAACTAGTATTTACAAATCTGTAAACTTCAATCATTTAGTGATGATCATCCATCTGGTTGTTGTACCAAGTACATGAGCATTTATAGATGAGTATGTGGAAAAACCAATCAACTCCTAGTGCAACCGAAAAGCCTTACAACTCAATATCTCTGTTGCATTCCCATCCATGTCCGTCTTCGAGCATGAGCCATGCGGTTAGTTGGTATTCTTTTTTATTTTAATATGCATCATTTCTTTGGTACAAATCTTGATTATAAATCATATTTCCATGGGAATGTAAAAGAAGGACAAAAAAGAGTAATAAGCACGGGTATTGGTGTATCGTTTAACATTACATGCAATGCTTGTAAATAGAAGAGTAGCTATTGGATTGATCTAGACTGTAAGATTTGGAGAGTGAACAATCTAGAGTCGTGTGATGTCTATCAAATTATTATAATGAATATATCATTCATTTCCCCATTCTCAATCTTACAGCTTGTGCTCTGAGTAACCATATCAAGTTATCAGTTGGAAATCCCATAAGGACTTGATCAGGGCTCTCAAGATTTTTATTTTCAATTATCTTTAGTCATTTATATTTTTAACTTATCTTAGATTTGGGGGGGGGGGAAATGGAATCTTTCATATAATACCTAGGAGTTGTTCATTTCAATGCTCAGGAAACCATTCATGCCACAACAGTCAAACCCTCAATAGCAAGAGCTTCTTTTGTGCGTTGGAGTCCCAACTCTGTATGCAAAGTATAATGCATCTCTCACCATTTTAGATAGTCTATCTGATTTTGGTTATATTGCAAAATTAGCAGCCAAGAATAGAGCGTCGTTTTATCTGCAACCTTTTCTTCTACCTATTGTTAATGAAATGGTAGCTATGTTTCAAAAAGACCTTGGTTCGGAACAGTTTATCGCTTTAATTATTTAGCAAGTTTGTTGCTTGATACTCGCAGATTACAAAATGGAACCCCTCTTTAATTTTACATTCTTATTTTTGGAGTGTGAAGTTTCATTTATTTCCATAAAATTCAAAGCCCCTTTCAAAGAGTATGATATAATCCTTCAATATTATTTTGTTCATTAGTAATACTTATTAGGAACATGATTCCTTTGTTTATTAAACATTTTCTAATTTCATAAATGTTCAAGAAATGCTTATGGAAGGTGTTTAATATACACTAAAAATAATTCCAAAACATTTTTAAAGCATACAAACACACACACACAAAAAAAAAAAAAACATAAATGTTTCCCAAAAAGAAATATTATAGTAGGAAAAGAGAGTTTTTTGTTCCTTTAATATTAACACAAGATTAGGTACGAGATATAAAATTTTTATTTTTATTTTCTTCGCTCTGTCAGTTCGGCTTGCTTATGCATGTTAAAGCCCATTATAGCACATTCATGGTTTGCAAATAAAAAACAGAGAAGGGAGATTCAAAATTAAATCACATGGTGTGACTAGGGGAGACGAATTACTATTGTATGGTAATGTTTTAATGTCCAAAACGGTAACATGACACGGAATGGATCTTCGATATCTGTAGAAAACTATTTGCTTTTCTATTCTGTTATGCATCGTCATACTTTAAGAATCAAGGAAACGCAACTTAGTTCATGGGCACCCACATTTATGTACTGCCAGACATTTCCAAACACAAAATTACCACCCTGCGCATCTGTTAGCCAAAAATGGAAAATTAGTGCTGTCAAGTTTCAGTCTCTACATTAATATAAACCAAGGAAAACTTTATGCAGAAGGAGGAATGAATTTGCAATAAGGGAAAATGTTAATATTTATTTCGTACAATAACCCAAACTAGGGGATAAACAAGCAGCACAACTGCCTTACAATTATATGTTAGCACATTGATAATGAGAGACTTTCAAACTTGTCTACCACTAATGTGGAATTGCCGGATCTAGACATGTCTATTGAGCTTCTTCACCTCTGAGCACTTTCACTTCACCTCACCCTGAAAACGTAACAAAATCCGTATGTTAGTCATACAAGAATCACTTAACCATTATGAAATTCTCATATCTAAGTGTTTTAGATTCACGGTAGGAATAGAAAGGATTTGAAAATTCATGGGGTTATCTAGATGAAGAAAATATACCTAGAGCAGTCAATGGAAGGGCTGATCTTGTAGGGAAGGTGGACACCACATTTTCCGGGAAGTGCTGAAGCATTGCCTCCCTTGATGCCGGGAGTGGCTCTGTAGGCATTCTTGAGACAATGACAAGTTGCCCGACGGTCAGGAGAGGTTCTTGCAGCGGAGTTGAGTGCTCTCACGGAATCGCAACAAGCCCAAGACACCTTTCCTCCATTGCGCAGAAAGGTGAGGCAAGAAGCCAATCGAGAGACCACTTGCCCACAAGTGAGGACATCGGCAACATTTGGTGCTGCCATAACCATGCAGACCAGAACAAGGCACACAACCTTCGTGACACTAGAATTGGCCATAGTTACACGTACTTGCCAGCTCCTTGATGCTCTCTTGTCTCTAACTTTTCTCCTAGTGTTTTGCTAGATCAATGCAATGTCATACTCCTCTCTACGTGCTTATTTATAAGAGAAGGGCGTAACAGACTTCTTAGGTGGTTCTGGTCTCCTTGTTTGGCTTGGAATATTGATGGTGGTTGAGATTTCAATGCTTTTCGATGTGTTTGTTGATTTGCATTCGTGGATTCTCTCTAAAATGGAAAGCCTAAATATGTTTTCTATTTAACCTTTTTTTGGTTGGTTTTGAATTAGAATACTAATTTGAATGAAGAAACTGGATGGCTAACGGGACCATAGATGCATGGCTCACCTATTCAATCGATTTGAGTTTGGTTTGGTTTTAGTTTTCGAAGCAACCAATATTTACAAATCTGTAAACTTCAATGATTTACTGATGATCATCCATATGGTTCTTGCACCCAGTACATGAAGCATTTATAGACG
This sequence comes from Hakea prostrata, assembly GCF_041222555.1. NCBI lineage: Eukaryota > Viridiplantae > Streptophyta > Magnoliopsida > Proteales > Proteaceae > Hakea > Hakea prostrata. The sequence continues at coordinate 30,119,373 of NC_142609.1, read as the reverse complement.
AGTTTGTGGAAAGACCAATCAACTCCTAGTGCAACCGGAAAGCCTTTCAATTCAATATCTCTATTGCACTCCCATCCATGTTCGTTTTCGTGCATGAGCCATGCAGTTAGTTTGTATTCTTTTTTTTTTTTAATATGTATCCTTTCTTTGGTAGAAATCTTTATTATAAATCATATTTCCATGGGAATGTAAAAGAACGACAAAAAATAGTAATATGTACGGGATGTTGGTGTACCGTTTAACATTACAAGGAATGCGTGTAAATACAGGAGTAGCTATTGGATTGATCTAGACTAAAAGATTTGGAGAGTGAACAATCTAGGGTCGTGTGATGTCTATGAAATTATTATAATGAATATATCATTCATTTCCCCTTTCTCAATCTTTCAGCTTGTGCTCTGAGTAACTATATCAAGTTAGCCGTTGAAAATCCCATAAGGACTTTGATCGGGGCTGTCAAGATTTTTATTTTCAATTATCTTTAGTCATATATAGTTTTGACTAATCTTAGATTGGGGGGGGGGGTAGGAAAATGGAATCTTTCATATAACACCTAGGAGTTGTTCATTTCAATGCTCAGGAAACCATTCATGCCACAACATGGAAACCCTCAATAGCAAGAGCTTCTTTTGTACGTTGTAGTCCCAACTTTGTACGCAAAGTATAATGCGTCTCTCACTATTTTAGATAGTCTATCTGATTGTGTTTATTTTGCAAAATTAGTAGCCAAGAATAGAGGGTCTTTTTATCTGCAACCTTTTCTTCTACCTATTGTTAATGAGATGGTAGCTATGTTTCAAAAAGACCCTGGTTCGGAACAGTTTATCGCTTTGATTGTTTAGCAAGTTTGTTGCTTGATACTCACAGATTACAAAATGGAACTCCTCTTTAATTTTATGTTCTTATTTTTGGAGAGTGAAGTTTCTTTTATTTCCTTAAAATTCAAAGCCCCTTTCAAAGAGTATGATATAATCCTTCAATATTATTTTGTTCGTTAGTAATACTTATTAGGAACATGATTCCTTTGTTTATTAAACTTATTCTTATTTCATAAATGTTCAAGAAATGCTTATGGAATGTGTTTAATATACACTAAAAATAATTCCAAAACATTTTTATAGCATACAAAACACACACAAAAAAAAAAAAAATAAAGTTTTCACGCATAGAAATAATGTAGTAGGAAAATAGAGTTTTTTGTTCCTTTAATATTAACACAAGATTAGGTACGAGATAGAAATTTTGTATTTTTATTTTCTTCGCTCTGTTAGGTTGGCTTGCTTATGCACGTTAAAGCCCATTATACCAAATTGATGGTTTGCAAATAAAAAACATAGAAGGGACATTCAAAATTAAATCACATGGTGTGACAAGGGGAAGCGAATTAGTATTGTATGGTAATGTTTTAATGGCCAAAACGGCAACATGACACAGATTTGTTCTTCGATATCCGTAGAAAACTATTTGCTTTTCTATTCATTTACCCATCGTCATACTTTAAGAATCAAGGAAACGCAACTTAGATCATGGGCACCCACGTTTATGTACAGCCAAACATTTCCAAACACAATATTACCACCCTGCGCATCTGTTAGCCAAAAATGGAAAATGAGTAATGTCGAGTTTCAGTCTCTATATTAATATAAAGCAAGGCAAATTTTATGCAGACGGAGGAATGAATTTGCAATAAGGGGAAATGTTAATATTTATTTCGTACAATCACCCAAACTAGGAGATAAACAAGCAGCTCAATTGCTTTACAATTATATGTTAGGACATTGATAATGAGAGACTTCCAAACTTGTCTACCACTAATGTGGAATTGCCGGATCTAGACATGCCTATTGATCTTCTTCGCCTTTGAGCACTTTCATTTCACCTCACCCTAAAAACGTAACAAAATCCGAATGTTAGTCAAACAAGAATCACTTAACCATTTTGAAATTCTCATATCTAAGTGTTTGAGATTCACGGTAGGAATAGAAAGGACTTGAAAATTCATGGGGTTATCTAGATGAAGAAAATATACCTGGAGCAGTCAATGGAAGGGCTGATCTTGTAGGGAAGGTGGACACCACATTTTCTGGGAAGTGCTGAAGCATTGCCTCCCTTGATGCTGGGAGTGGCTCTGTAGGCATTCTTGAGAAATCGACAAGTTGCCCGACGGTCAGGAGTGCTTCTTGCAGCGGAGTTGAGTGCTCTCATGGAATCGCAATAAGCCCAAGACACCTTTCCTCCATTGCGCAGAAAGGTGAGGCAAGAAGCCAATCAAGAGACCACTTGCCCACAAGTGAGGGCATCTGCAACATTTGGTGCTACCACAACCATGCAGACCAGAACAAGGCACACAACCTTTGTGACACTAGAATTGGCCATAGTTACTCGTACTTGCAAGCTCCTTGATGCACTCTTGTCTCTTACTTTTCTTCTAGTGTTTTGCTAGATCAATGCAATGACATACTCCTCTCTATGTGCTTATTTATAAGAGAAGGGCGTAACACACTTCTTAGGTGGTTCTGGTCTTTGTGTTTGGCTTGGAAGATTGTTGGTGGTTGAGATTTCAATGATTTTCAATGTGTTTGTTGATTTGCATGCGTGGATTCTCTCTAAAATGGAAAGCCTAAATATTTTTTCTAATTAACCTTTTGTTGGTTTGTTTCAAATTAGAATTCTAATTTGAATGAAGAAACTGGAAGGCTAACGGGACCATTTTGTAGATGCATGGCTCACCTATTCAATCAATTTGAGTTTGGTTTTGTTCTAGTTTTTGAACCAACCAATATTTACAAATAGGTAAACTTCAATCATTTAGTGATGATCATCCATCTGGTTCTTGCACCCACTACAGGTAGCATTTATAGACGAGTGTGTGGAAAGACCAATCAGCTCCTAGTGCAACCGAAAACCCTTGCAACTCAATATCTTTATTGCACTCCCATCCATGTCCGTCTTCGTGCAGAAGCCATGCGGTTAGTTGGTATTTTTTTTTATTTTAATATGTATAATTTCTTTGGTACAAATCTTGATTATAAATCATATTTCCATGGGAATGTAAAAGAAGGACAAAAAAGAGTAATAAGTATGGGATATTGGTGTACAGTTTAACATTACAAGGAATGCGTGTAAATACAAGAGTAGCAATTGTATTGATCTAGACTGTAAGATTTGGAGACAGGTTACAGGGCAGTTTGCTCACCGTATGGAGGAGAATTGGAGAACCCCTCATCTGGATAAACTTGAGTCTAAGGTTTTAGCTTTAGAAAAAGAAACCGGAAAGAAACTTATTTAAACCTTTTGAATTGCTTCTGTTGAACACATTTTCATTTTGATTATTTATTCTTTCTTTGATTATTTTATTGGAGTATTTGGACTTCTGTAATTCTTTTATTTAATTATTGAACCTTTTCTTGCTCATGATTGTCAGTACTTACATTTATTATTACTTAATATCTTTATTGCACTCCCATCCATGTCCGTCTTCGTGCATGAGCCATGCGGTTAGTTGGTATTCTTTTTTATTTTAATATGTATAATTTCTTTGGTACAAATCATGATTATAAATCATATTTCCTTGGGAATGTAAAAGAAGGGCAAAAAAGAGTAATAAGTACGGGATATTGGTGTACCATTTAACATTACAAGGAATGCGTGTAAATACAAGAGTAGCTATTGTACTGATCTAAACTGTAAGATTTGGAGACAGGTTGCCAGGCAGTTTACTCACCGTATGGAGGAGAATTGGAGAATCCCTCATCTTGATAAACTTGAGTCTAAGGTTTTAGCTTTAGAAAAGAAACCGGAAAGAAACTTATTTAAACCTTTTGAATTGCTTCTGCTGATCTCACTTACATTTTGATTATTTTATTGGAGTATTTGGACTTCTATAATTCTTTCATTTAATTATTGAACCTTTTATTGCTCGTGATTGTCTTTACTTACATTTATCATTACTGATAGTTTAGAACCGTGGATCCTGTGACGGATTGCTGCCACGGGTTGTTGGGTAGGTAACCGAGACCGGCGGGTGGGGTGTGATATAGTGGTATCAGAGCCAGGTTTTACGAAGTCAGTAATAGTCAATACAAGTGTAAGATGTGCAATTTGAGTTATAGATCCGAGTGACTCAAGAGAACTAGAGTGAATAATAAAAAATCTTTTGTTAGAAAAAACTAAGAAAGTAAGTGAATTTTCTTTTGCATAACTTACTATAAGTTAAGTGAAATATATTCTCGCATTATAATTATCAAAGAAAGTGCATTAGAGACAATAATAAAAATGCAACGAGCATAACTGTACTTCAATAATAAGAGAAAGCTTTAAATAATTTGGAGCATGGTCCAGGCTTTACAAAAGATAGGGAATGAACTTGTGCTGAATAAAAACTACAATAAACATATCTAAACCCTAAAATCAGTCTGTATTGAATCAAAAAGGATAAAAGCCTAAGTCTACTACTGTTGTGGTGGTGGTAGTCTCATTTGGCGGAGTATATCAAGGCACTCTAATACTTGGCCCCTCATCTCTGCCTGCCCCTGCTCGAACTGGTCCATCCTAGTGAACAGACCTCTAGCCCAAGGTGGTGAGACCTCCGAAGTGTCCTGAGTCCCGGATGTGCCCCCTGTCTCGAACTGAGAAGGTGGTGATGAGTCTGCACGATATTCATCCTCAGCCTATGCATCCATGTCCTCCGGCTCGGCTGGCATCTCTGGTGAATTTGGTCCGCCAATAAGTGCATCTGAGCGACCAATTTGTGACCTATCGTGCAGCCATGACCGACCGGAATAGCCTCCTCTCCCTCGTAGTCGACCCCGAAGTGCTCGAAGATCCGTGTCAGTAGTCGCCCGTATCCAAGGTTCGCTCCCCTCGGATGTGTCACACGATAGATCATGGCATTCTGAATGATGTATGCCAAGTCTATCTAGTAGCGAGTGTACACTGAGAAAGTCATCATGGCTTGCATGAGTGAAATCTCACTCTAATGACTTGCCTTAGGCAACATGTTCCGTGCTATGATCCGTGAGATGATCTGTCATGAGGGAAACAGCTTAGTCACCGACTCTACCCCGCTCCACTCCTGTAAGCTGATGCTTGAGTAGATGAGAGCTCTCTCCTCCCAGAAGATGACACCGTCTAACTCTGCCCCCGACTCGAACCTTCTCTTGTCGCTGTGGATGTATGGCACGTCTAGGATGTGAGCCAGCTCCTCAGTGGTGAAGCGAATGTCTGTAGTCTTCACCCGGCTCTCTATCACAAGCCTAGTGTCATGCTCTCCCACTCGCTCTCGGTGGAAGGTCAGGTTGCTGTAGAATAACCTGACTAGCTTTGGATAGGCATCCTCATTCAAAAACAAGGTACCTCTCCAGCCCACTTCCGCAAACCTGCTCTCGATTTGGAACTGCTCTACCACTGAAGTCACCACCGGTCGTCCATACTCGATCGAGCGCTGTGCCTCCAGTGATCTGAAGTAGGCTGGATGGACTGGGTCATGTGCGTCACCTCTACCCTGACCACAACCTCGGCCGCAAATCAGTACTCTCTTACCTCCGCGAGCAGCCATCTAGTGTGAAAAATCTATTTTTGGGTAAAAAGAATGCAAAATGAGAGTTAGGACATGTCCAGTAACTACCTGTTAGTATAAAAGTGCATAGTGAATAGTAGATCTATGCCTAGACATGTTTTGGGAAGTAAAAGAGACATTTTGCATCAAGGAAAACCTAGAAATAGTTGCACATTGTAGTTTCTTACTTGCAAACCATACAAATGAAGGGTTTTGTGAGAAGATTACCTGTGTAGCGTGTGTAGATCATGTGGGAAGTAGATCCAAAGCCAATGGAGTCTCCAAAATACTTTCCTTAGCCTAAGCACAAAATCCCCAGAGCCCAAACACTGATTTGAGAAGTGTAGAAGTGAAATGGGACCCGAAACCGTGTTTAAAAGCGTTTTTGTCGCACAAATTTTGGGGCTGTCGCTACTGGTGGTCGATTTACTCAAGCGACCGGCTTGAGTGACCGGCCTGGTTGCTGTTGCACAGAAAATTTGATTTTCGGCCATGTTTTGATTCTTTTTGGACTTTGTGCTTAATGTTGTCTCTGTTTATGAATGTTGGCCTTGTTGTGGTGTTTGTTTGGTTTGAAGAATCTTTTTCCGGACTTGATCATACAGTGTTGCTTGTTTCTGGAGTTTCTTTTCGTAGAATGGTTTAGTTAAGGAATCGCGCTATACTAAATGGTCAAGGAGTAGAAGATGGTGGAGAAGATCAGAATCGTGTTGAATACTTTTTGGAAGCACTGGAACTAAAGTCCCGAGAGTTGAAATTCCTCCTCCTGGTGGAAATCCTCCTTCATAGGCGCCACAAGTAGTCTCTATTCAAGATGTGTCTGGAAACATGTTGCATCAACAACAGATTCAATTCATTGCCTTGATGCAAGGTTTTGCGACTACTCAGCAGAATGCCAAAGCAACTCTTAATCCTAATGGAGCTTGTAAAACCCAGCCCTAACCTTGACCCGGAAACCTTGTTATTTGTAGGTCCAGTGACCCGAAGTAAAGTAAGAAGTCAACTTTGGGCCATCCCAGTAGAGGACTTGGTGTCTGGCTTTGAATCCATGAAAGTTGATGATGAAGTTCTATTTATGGAAACTGAATCTTGATGAAGATCTGATTAGTTGATGGACTTGGAGTGCTCTCTATCTTGGTTTGAAGGCATTTCTACCTATTAGGTAAGTAACTTGACTTGTGTGCAAAACCCCTTTAGGATTGGATTTGATCTGGGCCTTCAATTCCCTGTTTTGGTCTTCTTGTCGGCATTGGTCGATCGATTGGTCGACCTGGGCGATCGACCAATCCACTCGACCAATGAGTGTTGTCTTTGGCAATTAGGTTGTTCTTGCTCTATTTAAGCACAATCTCGAGTCCACTTCGTATTTGCTGCCTCCAAACTCTCTGGAACGAACCAAAGACCTCTGCAAGTCATCTCCCTTGCATCCTTGGTGTTTTCTTGACGGATCTTCGTCGAAACTCTTCTTTTTGCATCAAAAGGTATGTCTACTCTCTCTTCTTCTCCTCCATCTTTGTTTTTCTTTCCTTTTTGAGTTGAGACAGTAGAAGAGATGTTGCATTCTCTGTTGCAAACATCTCTGAACATGTTCTCATGATCATCCTAAGGATTTGAGGCTAGAACAATGATCTTAACCAAGATCATTGCAAGCTTTTGAAGGAATCATGATCAAACCATGATCTAATCTTGTTAAACATCTGATTTGAATTCTGATCTCTTTGGATCTTCTCTGATTGATCATGTTAGTAGTTAATTACTGTGTTTTCCTTCCATGATCCATAATCTATCAATTTCTAGTTGTTCTCTTCTACCATACTATGTGTTCTTCATGATGCATGATAGTTACATATATGGTAGGTTTTATTTCCTTATTTAGATTTATGCTTCTAAGCCTTGTTCCTTGAAGATCTAAGTATGTTTTCATGATACCATTACCTGAAGCAATGATCCATCCTCCTATTGTTCTTGTCTTTGATTTCTATTTCGAATTCATCAAGATCCATGGTTGATCTAATTATGGTAACTTTTTGTTTCCTAATTTGGATCGTGATATCTTGATTTGATTGGTGTTTTGAGGTCCCCTATATGTTAGAATACTACTGATGTAGTTTACCCCTTGATTAGTACCCTTTTGAACCACCAAATTCGGATTTCATATCTTAAAACTCTGTTTTTTTTAGGCTCTATCTGCATTGGTCGATCGATTGGTCGATGGGCCGATCGACCAATCCACTCGACCAATGAGTACAAGCAACTCCAGAATTGGTCCGTGTTGGATGTTTTGGTATCTTTCTAGTTAGGGATCTTTCCTAATATGTTGTATATACTTGTTTAGGACCTTCTTCTCAAGTTTGCCAAGATCTTACTTGATTTCTTAGGATTCCTTTGCGAGTTATAAAAGGTAAGGATGGTTATTTCCTTAATTACATAGATAGCATGAATCTAGTTTCTATATTTGAATATCATAGATATGATTCCTAAATTAGATTCTTACAATGATATACTACTGTTGCATAACCTTGATTACAGTAGCATTACTTGTTTATGATTAATTGATTCATGTATGATTTACTTACCAATTATATACAAGTTGATTGTAATTATTGATTTCTTTCCATATATGAAGTTACCATATATGGGATGATATGAATTGATGCATGTGTATGCTTAAGTATGGTTTGGAAAGGAGAGGTGTCCTTTTGACACTTCTGTCCTTGGACTACTACGGGAATATTATGGGATGTTTCCGGAAATGCCCTCTGGACACCTTCCTAAACTGTTGGATTACATATCTAGGACTGTCTAGTAGTGTTTGGCTAGGATGTCCCGTTATGTCAGACCCTAATCGGAGGGGTATTGAGACCGAACGACCCGTGGTAGCAATGGGGATTCATGGGCGCTCAAGACCGGTAACCAACCCGTGAGAGGACAGGAATCACATTGTGGGGGCCATTTATTGGTAGGGTTGCATATGATTAGACTTGGGCTCACGGGCGCTTAAGACCGGTAACCAACCCGTGAGAGGACGTGAGAGCTTACCGTTTACCATATGTGGATGATCAATAGGGTTGATGAGTCCGTAGTGAGGGACTATGAGGACTCTAGTGTGAAGGATACCGGAAAGGATCGTCAGGGACGAGGAATGGAAGTATCTGGATCGACTTGATGTAACTAAGTAGAAGACTTGCATTTGGCTAGGTTTTACCCGACATGCGCCAAGTACTTATACCAAATGGTTGTGAGAGAGTGTGTTGACTTAACCCCCTGCCAAGGTTTGTCCTGAGGGATGAAGGACCCATTACCAATCGGCTGCTCAAGACCGGTGAAATGATCCGTGAGAGAATCCAAGATATCTTAAATGGTTGAGGATGTGAGTGGACTTTCCTAAAGAAGTACGGTGCTATGACTTAAAGCATGCTCGCCAATAGAGACCAGCATACATAGAGTTAGATTCATTCATTCATTGCTTGTCTCATATCATATTGCATTTATGATTGTTCGGAATCCGCCATTTATGTTATTATGGATTTTAATCGCTTTCCGAGTTTCTTTGAAACTCATTCCTTTATTGTACAATGTTTGTTAGACTATCCTGCAGTCACGAGTACTATGACGGTCCCTATGAAGAAGCGCAAGGCGAAGAGGCATATCTCCGAGGAAGGTGATTGCGGTTACCACAATTACTCGGAAGATCCCGCGAGTGGTTATGCTCCGTACGATGCTTAGTCCGACCATTGAGTGGAAGCGTCCTTGTGCCATTTATGAGATTTACACTTATAAGGATGTTGTCTATAAAGTGGAGAACAATTTAGTTACCCAATGTACTTGCTACTGGGATTAGATTTTGTCTAGTTTATTCTTTTAGAGCTACTTTTCCGCGGGTTGTAAAGTGGGATTTTTGCCTCACTTTACTTATCTGTCTGACACTCTGATTATATCTATTATTCTGATTCATTTATGATTCATTCTTTCTTTATTGGATCTATGGTTTATCTTCCGCACTTTTATTATGATTGTTCATGATTATGTTATTGTTTATGTGGGAGGTTGATCACTCGATACCTGATCTTCGGGCTGTGGATCACACTCTCGGGTATGCCAGATAGGGTACCGGCTGGGAGGGCGTGACAGAGCTGGTACCTCTGTAGCTGGTACTTTTGTGGACGGTTTTGCCCTTGGTTCTCATTCGAGATTGATGGAGCATTTCTTGAAGCTCCAGTTCCCTGCTTTCACTGGTATTTCGTCGGATACATTGTTCCCTAACAAGTGGATCCTAGAGATGGAAAAAGTTTTTCGCAACCTCCGTTGAAATGAAGCTCAGAAGATTTTGTATGCAAAACAGAGACTACAGCATGAAGCTGATGCGTGGTGGAATGCTACCAGACCTATTTTGGAAGCTTCGCACCCGGTTCTTACTTGGGAAATTTTCAAGGAAGCATTTTGCAAGAATTACTTTCCTGATTCTGTGAGAGATGTTAAGGAAGCTGAGTTTATGGCACTCACACAGGGACCTAGTACTGTTCTGGAGTACCAGAAGAAGTTTGATTTCACATCCTCCCAGCCGGTACCCTATCTGGCATACCCGAGAGTGTGATCCACAGCCCGAAGATCAAGTATCGAGTAATCAACCTCCCACATAAACAATAACATAATCATGAACAATAACAATAAAAGTGCGGAAGATAAACCATAGATCCAATAAGGAAAGAATGAATCATATATAAATCAGAGTATTAGATAAAATCAGAGTGTCAAAAACAGATAAGTAAAGTGAGGCGAAATCCCACTCTACAACCAGCGGAAAAGTAGTTCTAAAAGAGAATAAGCAAGACAAAATCTAATCCCAAAGCAAGTACAATGGGTAACTAAATTGTTCTCCACTTTATAGACAACATCCCTATAAGTATAAATCTCATATACGGCACAAGGGCGCTACCACTCAATGGTCGGACTAAGCATTGTACGGAGCATAACCACTCGCGGGATCTTCAGTGTAATTGTTGTAACCGCAATCACCTTCCTGGAGATATGCCTCTTCGCCTTGCGCTTCTTCATAGGGACCGTCATAATGTTCAAGACTGCAGAATAGTCTAACAAACATTGTACAATAAAGGAATGAGTTTCAAAGAAACTCGAGTAAGGCGATTAAATCCATAATAACATAAATGGCAGGATTTCAGAACAAACATAAATGCAATATGGTATGAGACAAGCAATGAATGAATGAATCTAACTCTACATATGCTGGTCTCTATTGGCAGACATGCTTTAAGTCATAGCACCGTACTTCTTTAGGAAGGTCTCAATCGCTCATCATCAGTTGGTAATGGGTCCAGCATCCCTCGGGACATTCCATGGCTGGGGGTATAGGTCACCGCTCTCTCACATCACCATTGGTCTAAGTACCGGCGCATGTCAGGGTAAAGCCTAGCCAAATGCAAGTCTTCTACTTAGTTACATCAAGTCGGATCCAGATACGTCCATTCCTCGTCCCCCGACGATCCTTTCCGGTATCCTTCACACTAGAGTCCTCATAGTCCCCGACTACGGACTCATCAACCCTATTGATCATCCACATATGGTAAACGGGAAGCTCTCACGTCCTCTCACGGGTTGGTTACCGGTCTTGAGCGCCCGTGAGCCCAAGTCTAACCATATGCAACCCTACCAATAAATGGCCCCCACAATGTGATTCTTGTCCTCTCACGGGTTGGTTACCGGTCTTGAGCGCCCATGAATCCCCATTGCTACCACGGGTCGTTCGGTCTCAATACCCACCCGATTAGGGTCTGACATAACAGGACATCCTAGCCAAACACTACTAGATAGTCCTAGATATGTCATCCAACAGTTTAGGAAGGTGACCATAGGGCATCTCCGGAAACATCCCATAATATTCCCGTAGTAGTCCAAGGACAGAAGTGTCAAAAGGACACCTCTCCTTTCCAAACCATACTTAAGCATACACATGCATCAATTCATATCATCACATATATGGTAACTTCATATATGGAAAGAAATCAATAATTACAATCACTTTGTATATAATTGGTAAGTAAATCATACATGAGTCAATTCAATATGATTAAGTAATGCTACTGATATCAAGATAGTACCACAGTAGTATAACATTATAAGAATCTAATTAAAGAAATAAATTAACAAGATTCAAATATAGAAACTAAGATATGCAATTTATGTTGTTAAAGAAGTAACCATCCTTACCTTTTATAACTCACAAAGGAATCCTAAGAAATCAAGTAAGATCTTGGCAAACTTGAGAAGAAGGGTCCCTAAACAAGTGTGTACAACATATTAGGAAAGATCCCTAACAGAAAAGATACCAAAACATCCAACACAGACCAATTCTGGAGTTGCTGTACTCATTGGTCGAGTGGGTTGGTCGACTTGTCCAGTCGACCAATGCAGACAGTAGCCTAAAAAGACAGAGTTTTAAGATATAAAATCCAAATTTGGTGGTTCAAAAGGGTACTAATCAAGGGGTAAACTATATCAGTAGTATCCTAACATAAAGGGGACCTCAAAACACTAATCCAATCAAGCCATCAAGATCCAAATTAGGAAACAAAAAGTTACCATAATTAGATCAACCATGGATCTTGAAGAATTCAAGATAGAAATCGAAGACAAGAACAATAGGAGAATGGATCATTGCTTCTGGTAAAGGTATCATGAAAAGCATACTTAGATCTTCAAGGAAATAGGCTTAAAAGCATAAATCTAAATAAGGAAACAAAACCTACCATATATGTAACTATCATGATTCATGAAGAAAACATGGTATGGTAGAAGAGGAACAACTAGAGATTGATAGATCATGGATCATGAAAAGAAAACACAGCAATTGACTACTAACATGATCAATATAGAAGATCCAAGGAGATCAGAATTCAAATCGAAGTTAAACAAAGACTAGATCATGGTTCGATCATGATTCCTTCAAAAGCTTGCAATGATCATGGTTAAGATCATTGTTTTAGCCATTAATCCTTAGGATGATCATGAGAGACAAGTCCAGAGATGTTTGCAACAGAGAATGCAGCATCTCCTCTACTGTCTCAACTCAAAAAGGAAAGAAAAACAGAGATGGAGGTGAAGAAGAGAGTGTAGACATACCTTTGATGCAAAAGGAAGAGTTTTGACGAAGATCCGTCAAGAAAATCACCAAGGATGCAAGGGAGATGACTTGCAGAGGTCTTTGGTTTGCTCCAAAGAGTTTGGAGGCAGCAAATACGAAGTAGACTCGAGATTGGACTTAAATAGAGCAAGCAAAACCTAATTGCCAAAGACAGCACCCATTGGTCGAGTGGATTGGTCGACTGGTCCAGTCGACCAATCAGTCGACCAATGCAGACAGCAATTCCAAAACAGGGAATTAAAGGCCCAGATCAAATCCAATCCTAAAGGGGTTTTGCACACATAACAAGTGACTTACCTAATAGGTAGAAATGCCTTCAAACCATGATAGAGAGCACTCCAAGTCCATCAACTAATCCGATCTTCATCAAGATTTAGTTTCCATAAATAGAACTTCATCATCAACTCTCATGGATTCAAAGCCAGACACCAAGTCCTCCACTGGGATGGCCCAAAGCTGACTTCTTACTTTACTTCGGGTCACTGGACCTACAAATAATAAGGTTTCCGGGTCAAGGTTAGGGCTGGGTTTTACATTCTCCCCCCCTTAAAGAAATTTCGTCCTCGAAATTGAGAGCGTACCTGTGCTTCCAAAGAGGTAAGGAAACTTCTCCTTCATGTCTTCTTCCTTCTCCCAAGAAGCTTCTTCAGGGGTATGGTTCTTCCACCGAATCTTCACCAAAGGGATGGTGCGATTCCGCAGCTGCTTGTCCTTCCTATCCAAGATTTCGGCCGGTTCTTCATCGTAGGTCAAATCAGCACTAAGTCCTTCAGGTGCTTGCTGCAAAATGTGTTCCGGATTCTCTATGTATTTTCGGAGCATCGAAATATGAAACACATTGTGAACACCAGCAAGAGGCGGAGGTAATGCTAATCGATACGCAACAGGTCCAACCTTTTCCAAAATCTCGAAAGGTCCAATGAAACGAGGGCTAAGCTTTCCCTTAACATTGAATCTCATCACACCCTTCATTGGTGAAACCTTCGGAAAGACTTTCTCTCCAACTTGAAATTCCAAATCGGTCCTTCTCTTATCAGCATAAGATTTCTGTCTTTGATCAGGCGGACTTAATCCTTTCTCTTATCATATCTACCATAGCACTCGTAGCTTCAATCGTTTCAGAGACCTAAGACTTTTCTTTCCCTGTCTCAATCCAAGACAAAGGTGTCCTACAAGTACTGCCATACAAAGCCTTGAATGGAGCCATGCCTATTGTTGCTTGATAACTGTTGTTATAGGCAAACTCAACCAAAGCTAGGTGTTCATCCCAATTACCACCCATATCCACCACACAAGATCTCGAGCATGTCTTCCAATGTCTGAATTGTCCGCTCGATTGTCCATCGACCGTGGATGATGAGCTGTACTCAAGTTCAATTGGGTTCCCAAGGCCTTCGCAAACTATTCCAAAACCTTGAGGTGAACCTAGGATCACGATCCGAAACAATACTCAATGGCACACCATGCAGACGAACCACATTATCCACGTAAAGCCTCACTAGCTTATCCAGAGTATGAGTGATTTTCATAGGAATGAAGTGGGCTGATTTGGTCAACCTATCAACAATCACCCCACACAGTGTCATTGCCTTTACTTGTCCGAGGCAAGCTAGTCACAAAGTCCATAGAGATATCCTCCCACTTCCAACTAGGAATAGGAAGAGGTTGAAGTAATCCAGGATGGGGGTTGTCGAACGGCTTTCACACGTTGGCAAGTCTCACACTTGGCAACAAAATCATCAACATCAGCCTTCAGACCAATCCACCAAAAATGTTCCTTCAAGTCCTTGTACATCTTGGTGCTTCCCGGTTGTATAGTAAAGACTGACTGGTGTGCTTCCTTTAATATTTCTTTCTTAACTTCTTCGTTTGCGAGGTGCACGCACAGTCTTCCTCTAAACAATAAAGCACCATCCATGGATATACCAAAGTCGGGGTCCGACTCGGGATTCGAAGAAATCTTCTCAACTTTGATCAAAAGCTCTTGATCGGAACTTCTGCAGAGCAACAATCTTATCTCTAAGACCAGATCTTGCCGTCATGGCGGAAAGAATAAAATCAGAATTCTCGGGGACAATTTCCAAATCAAAACTCTCAATAGAAGACCACAATGGTAAACTCAAAGCATTCAAATCCAAAGTCTTCTTATGGTTCTTCCTACTAAGAGCATCAAGCAACAACATTTGCTTTCCCGTGGTGATACTTGAATATCACAATCATAATCGGAGACTAGTTCCAACCATCTCCTTTGTCTCATGTTCAACTCCTTTTGGGTAAAGAAGTATTTCAAACTCTTATGATCCGTGAAAATGGCAATCTTCTCACCGTAGAGGTAATGTCTCCAAATCTTCAAAGCAAAGACAACAGCGGCAAGTTCTAGATCGTGAGTGGGGTAATTCCGCTCATAATCTTTCAATTGCCGAGAAGCATAGGCTACGACCTTGCCATGTTGCATCAGACGCAACCCAATCCAATCTTTGACGCATCGGTATAAACCGTCATACCACCGGAACTATCGGTATAGTCAAAACCGGGGCACTTGTCAATCTATCTTTCAACTCTTGGAAATTCTTCCCACAGGCGTCAGACCAAACAAACTTTTCTTCTTTCCTGGTCAACTTAGTCATAGGAGCAGCCAACCGAGAAAAATTCTCAATAAACCTTCTCGTAGTAACCCGCCAATCCAAGAAAACTTCTTATTTCCGTTACCGACTTCGGTCTTTCCCAATCAGCCACAGCTTGAACTTTTTCAGGGTCGACGCGAATACCTTCGGCTGAAACCACATGACCAAGGAATACTACTCTCTTAAGCCAGAAATCACACTTGCTAAACTTAGCGAACAACTTCTTTTCTCACAACCTTTGCAAAGTGAAACTTAGATGACTCGCATGCTCTTCTTCGCTCTTTGAATAGATCAAGATGTCATCAATGAAAACAATCACAAACTTATCAAGCACATCGTGAAATACTCGGTTCATGAGGTCCATGAACACCGCAGGAGCATTGGTCAATCCGAAGGGCATGACTCTAAACTCGTAGTGACCATACCGCGTTCGGAAAGCTGTCTTGAAGATATCACTAGACTTCACTTTCAATTGGTGATATCCGGACCTTAAGTCAATCTTTGAGAACACAATCGCACCCTTCAACCGATCGAAGAGATCATCAATTCGGGCAGCGGGTATCTATTCTTGATAGTCGACTTATTCAACTCACGGTAGTTGATGCACAAGCGCATACTACCGTCTTTCTTCTTGACAAACAAGACCGGAGCTCCCCAAGGTGACACACTAGGCTGTACGAAACCTCTATCAATGAGCTCATTCAACTGATTTTGCAACTCTTTCAACTCAGTAGGAGCCATCCTATATGGAGCTTTAGATACCGGAGTGGCACCAGGGACGAGATCAATTGAAAACTCGACATCCCTGTCTGGAGGCACTCCCGATAGATCATCAGGGAAGACATCAACAAAGTCACAGACAACCCTGACTTCATCGACTCTTTTCTCCACATTACCCTTGCCTTCAGATGAAGCATCATCCACTAGGGCATAGACTTGCATCAGTGCGGACAGCACCTTCTTACAAACCCTTCTCTTTTCCCCCTAAAATTCTAAGACCGGACTTCCACAAATATGGAACTGAATTTTCTTTGAGGAACAAAGGAACACAGCTTTGTGGGCTGTTAAACAATCAATTCCCAAAATAATATCGAAGTCCTTCATATCAAGAATTACAAAATTGGCTTCCAAGTTCTTCTCACCAATCAACACAGGACATTTGGATAACCCCTTATCTAGTTTCACAACAGGACCAGTAGGTGTACTAATCAATAAACAACTAGACAACTTCTCAGGGATTAGGTTAGTCTTCTTGATGAATGCAGATGACATGAACGAATGAGATGCACCCGTATCAAATAAGACAAATGCAGAAATAGAAGCAACTAACAATGTACCTGTAATCACTTCATGGCTTGGATCCTGCTCAGCACTGGAAATACTGAAAACTCTACCAGAGGGAGGAGCAGGAGCATTCTTCACCACCGGAGCTGTTGGGACAGAGCCGCTTCGGACAGGCTCGAGCGAAATGACCAGCTTGCTTGCAGTAGAAGCAAACAGGATTGTTGGGTCCAACAGGGGTGGCTGCAACAGGGGGCTTTCGTACAAAAGGCCTAGCACTTGCACTTGCTGGTGGTCGGTTTCCGCCATACTGTCTAAACTGGCCAGGCTGCTGAAAACCCGAGTTCGACCTACACTCTTAGACCGAAAGGTAGGAGTGGGGTAGGGTGTAGGTCTCACAAAACGCCGATCATTACGATCCACCAAACCAGAGTTCCTTGGCTGCCAGGGCTTTTGCACACGTGCACTTTCCTTCTCTGTTTCTTCCAATTTCTTCGAGTTCTCGCACCACTTGAGCATAGCTCACTATAGGCCGGACCGTGAGGTAAGCTTTAATGGCAGGGTGCAGTCCTTTGAAGAACTTCTTCGCTTTGGCGAGGTCATCCTTCAGAGAATCTGGAGCAAAGAAATGAAGCTCCTCGAACTTCTGTTGGTACTCCAACACAGACAGAGATCCTTGTGTAAGAACCATGAACTCAGCTTCCTTCGCATCTTTCACCGCCTCGGGAAAGTAATTCATACAAAAAGCCTCTTTGAACAACTCCCAAGTTACAACTCCCGCATGCAAACCTTCCAAAACAGCCGAGTGGAGATCCACCATGCATCAGCTTCTTGTTGCAACTTCTGTTCAAAGCAAACAGAATCTTCTCGAGCTTCCGAGCATTGCGGATGTCGGAAAGCCTTCTCCAACTCACGAAGCCACTTGTTAGGAAACAAGGGGTCCTTGGTAACTCCAAGTGAAAGTGGGTACTTGCATCTTGCGTAAAACTCTCCATCAAGCGAGTATGAGGAGTTCCAGCTAAATCTCCCGCATTCAGACTGCGGCATGAGGATTCACATTAGCACCAGCTCGAGTCTCATTATGCGGAGTCATGAAACCCACCAACATCTCGGTTGAACCGAGCTGCTTGCTCGCTGCATCATATTGCCCATAATATTGGCAATATCTCGGAAACTTCCAACATTCGGGGCACCAGGTATCTCATGGGTACCCTGATCGACATTAGGTATCTCACCACCTCCATGAGGTATTTCACCACCTCCTTGACCACTGGATTCACCACGCCCACTTCTCAGAGTAACCATTCTGCAAAACTGAGAACATCAAAATACCGAATTTCGAAGTTTCAACATAAACCACAAGTCCAAATGATTTGAAAACTTAAATCATGCTCAAATATATCCATATAGTCATCAAACAATAATCCATAAGGCAAAAATCACATTTTCCAAAAATTCAACAGCAAAAGAGGTCTCTGTGACCATTGGTCGAGTGATTGGTCGACCGACCCGGTCGACCAATGAGTCGACCAATGCATGACATGTAATGCGAAAATTCGCATTATAAGCCTCATTTCCACATTCCAACTTCATTCTATCTTCTTCCAAAGGTGAGAGAGCTCTAGGGAAAGTCTCCAAAGGTTCTCACAAGTGTTCTTGAGGTGTTTTGGTGCTTCAACAACAACACAACAACACACAATCATCACAAACAAGGTAAATCTCTCATTCTTTCTTCCATTTTCATCTTCTCATGCTTGCATTTCAATCAAAACCATGCTTTGCTTGTATCCAATGCTAGAAATCATGCTTAGGAATGCTTAGAAACATATTCCCTAGGTTTTAAACACAATGCCATGCATAGACAACAAGTTCTAACATATTGGTGTTCATCTCGCAACGTTTTCATACCGAAATCGTTATCTTTAGAAAATTTTCGTTTTCTCTCAAACCGCTTGAAATTTTTGCACGAGATCAAATGCTACATGCTCAAGATGATATTGTAGATAGGTCCATAAAATTTGATTAAACCAATTTCAACTTTTCAAAAATCCAATTTTGACCTAAATTGCAAAATCCCCAAATTTCCTTCTTGCTGAATTTTTCGCTTAAATCCAAGTTTTCGATTGATTTTCCTCAAACAAACTTCATAGACATGAAATTCCAAGAATTGCGCACATGCTATTATGTTCAAATCAAATTTCCCCCAAATTTGAAATTTTCCGAAAAATTACGAAAATACCCTTTTGGCTCAAATCTTAAGGTAGCACTAACTGGAATTGTCTCTTGTCTCTTTCACAGATACACACTATGCAGAGGGGAGGGCGAGGACGAGGTAGAGGTCGTGGTCGCATTGTAGGGGCACTTAGGGGCAGAGGTCGGGTTCCTTCGAGCCTGAGACGGGAGGTTAGGAGACCAGACATGTTCGACACACCTCAGGCCGAGTTCCTGTACGAGGCCTACTTTAGTTACTGCAATATCGAGATGGGACGTCTACTTCACCTACGCTAGCTCAAAGTCTTTAGGATTTGGCAGAGATTCGACACGTTGCAGTGGACTCATCTCTTCACCGAGGATCTGCCGGTATACCCGGAGCTAGTGAGGTTGTTCTTCAGCAACCTTACCTACACAGAGGAGGCTCGAGGCCAAGGACATCCACTTAGACTTGTCCTAAGGAGCGGGGTCTTCCGGACTCGGATTCGCTTCTCCACCCGAGCACCGGACCGAGATCTTGCGGGTTCCTTACTACCCACAAGCGGTGTGTGTGGATACCTGCGAGAGCAGATCTGGGACAGCCATCCGATGCCGTACGAGCTTCGCGAGATATGCTCTACGCTATGGGATAGTCGTCGATGCTTCACTCCGTGGACCAGCGGACGGATGACGGATTCTGCCCGGATTATCGGTCGCATAGTCAGCCGAAACATTATGCCGAAGGCCGGACATCACCATCGGGTCACAGTGATGGAGGCCTTAGTCATCTACCGCATCTACATGGGCTTCGAGATCGATCTCTCCTACATCATTCAGCAGGTCATGTTGGACTTGGTTCTGCGGCCTAGCATGCGGAACCTTTGCTATGGGAGGCTACCGACCTTGATCTTCGGCATTTCGGGGTGAGTTTCGAGGACACACCGGCGGACACCGGTTCACGGGGATACTCAATCGGGACTCGGACCATTCGTCGGATGAGACCGCAGCACGATCGAGAGATCTCCTGGTCCGGAGGGTGAGGATGATGAGGAGTGAGGATGAGGATCAGGAGTCGGAGGATGGAGGAGAGGATATCGGTCCCGATAGTGATGATCGGGCCGGAGATGATACGGGATATGCACAAGGCTGAGCCGGTGCATCACGAGTTTCCTTCATCACACTTCGAGGCAGGTGGCCCTTCACATGCGGTTCCGGAGACTTCGGATCTTGGGGCACGAGATGAGATCGATGACTTCCATGCTAGAGAGGATGGAGGTCGGACAAGAGCAGATGTACGAGAGGATGGAGTCACGACAGGATAGGATAGAGCATCGGGTGACTCGGCTAGCGGAGGAGTTCAGAGCATACAGAGATCGGAGAAGATCACCTAGATAGATTGTACCCTAGGATTTTCATTTATGCATTTCAGATGTAATCGTTGTAAAAGCTTTTGAAATTAATGAAGTTCATTTTGTTTCACTTAATTATTGTATATTATGCACCTTTCTTTTCTTTGCATTAGTGACATTTGTTTAAGTATAATTATGGTATGTTATTCAGAAATGTTCTGTTATGCTTCATAGGTTAAGTTTCTAATCCAAGTGTTCTATTATTCACTTCTAAGAGTAGAAGAGTCATTTCGGATCAATGACTCGAGAATGTTCAGATTATTGTTTTTTGTGGTTAGGATTTCCTCGAACCTTGGGCTCTGATACCAATCTGTCACATCCTCTCAGCCGGTACCTTATCTGGCATACCCAAGAGTGTGATCCACAGCCCGAAGATCAGGTATCGAGTAATCAACCTCCCACATAAACAATAACATAATCATGAACAATAACAATAAAAGTGCGGAAGATAAACCATAGATCCAATAAGGAAAGAATGAATCATATATAAATCAGAGTATTAGATAAAATCAGAGTGTCAAAAACAAATAAGTAAAGTGAGGCGAAATCCCACTCTACAACCAGCGGAAAAGTAGTTCTAAAAGAGAATAAGCAAGACAAAATCTAATCCCAGTAGCAAGTACAATGGGTAACTAAATTGTTCTCCACTTTATAGACAACATCCCTATAAGTATAAATCTCATATACGGCACAAGGGCGCTACCACTCAATGGTCAGACTAAGCATCGTACGGAGCATAACCACTCGCGGGATCTTCAGTGTAATTGTTGTAACCGCAATCACCTTCCTGGAGATATGCCTCTTCGCCTTGCGCTTCTTCATAGGGACCGTCATAATATTCAGTACGTGCAGAATAGTCTAACAAACATTGTACAATAAAGGAATGAGTTTCAAAGAAACTTAGTAAGGCAGTTAAATCCATAATAACATAAATGGCAGGATTTCAGAACAAACATAAATGCAATATGGTATGAGACAAGCAATGAATGAATGAATCTAACTCTACATATGCTGGTCTCTATTGGCAGACATGCTTTAAGTCATAGCACCGTACTTCTTTAGGAAGGTCTCAATCGCTCATCATCAGTTGGTAATGGGTCCGGCATCCCTCGGGACATTCCATGGCTGGGGGTATAGGTCACCGCTCTCTCACATCACCATTGGTCTAAGTACCGGCGCATGTCAGGGTAAAGCCTAGCCAAATGCAAGTCTTCTACTTAGTTACATCAAGTCAGATCCAGATACGTCCATTCCTCGTCCCTGACGATCCTTTCCGGTATCCTTCACACTAGAGTCCTCATAGTCCCTGACTACGGACTCATCAACCCTATTGATCATCCACATATGGTAAACGGGAAGCTCTCACGTCCTCTCACGGGTTGGTTACCGGTCTTGAGCGCCCATGAATCCCCATTGCTACCACGGGTCGTTCGGTCTCAATACCCCTCCAATTAGGGTCTGACATAACAGGACATCCTAGCCAAACACTACTAGACAATCCTAGATATGTCATCCAACAGTTTAGGAAGGTGTCCATAGGGCATCTCCGAAAACATCCCGTAATATTCCCGTAGTAGTCCAAGGACAGAAGTGTCAAAAGGACACCTCTCCTTTCCAAACCATACTTAAGCATACACATGCATCAATTCATATCATCACATATATGGTAACTTCATATATGGAAAGAAATCAATAATTACAATCACTTTGTATATAATTGGTAAGTAAATCATACATGAGTCAATTCAATATGATTAAGTAATGCTACTGATATCAAGATAGTACCACAGTAGTATAACATTATAAGAATCTAATTAAAGAAATAAATTAACAAGATTCAAATATAGAAACTAAGATATGCAATTTATGTTGTTAAAGAAGTAACCATCCTTACCTTTTATAACTCGCAAAGGAATCCTAAGAAATCAAGTAAGATCTTGGCAAACTTGAGAAGAAGGTCCTAAACAAGTGTATACAACATATTAGGAAAGATCCCTAACAGAAAAGATACCAAAACATCCAACACAGACCAATTCTGGAGTTGCTGTACTCATTGGTCGAGTGGATTTGTCGACTGGTCCAGTCGACCAATGCAGAGAGTAGCCTAAAAAGACAGAGTTTTAAGATATAAAATCCAAATTTGGTGGTTCAAAAGGGTACTAATCAAGGGGTAAACTATATCAGTAGTATCCTAACATAAAGGGGACCTAAAAATACTAATCCAATCAAGCCATCAAGATCCAAATTAGGAAACAAAAAGTTACCATAATTAGATCAACCATGGATCTTGAAGAATTCAAGATAGAAATCAAAGACAAGAACAATAGGAGAATGGATCATTGCTTCTGGTAAAGGTATCATGAAAAGCATACTTAGATCTTCAAGGAAATAGGCTTAAAAGCATAAATCTAAATAAGGAAACAAAACCTACCATATATGTAACTATCATGATTCATGAAGAAAACATGGTATGGTAGAAGAGGAACAACTAGAGATTGATAGATCATGGATCATGAAAAGAAAACACAGTAATTGACTACTAACATGATCAATATAGAAGATCCAAGGAGATCAGAATTCAAATCGGAAGTTAAACAAAGACTAGATCATGGTTTGATCATGATTCCTTCAAAAGCTTGCAATGATCATGGTTAAGATCATTGTTTTAGCCATTAATCCTTAGGATGATCATGAGAGACAAGTCCGAGAGATGTTTGCAACAGAGAATGCAGCATCTCCTCTACTGTCTCAACTCAAAAAGGAAAGAAAAACAGAGATGGAGGAGAAGAAGAGAGTGTAGACATAACTTTGATGCAAAAGGAAGAGTTTTGACCAAGATCCGTCAAGAAAATCACCAAGGATGCAAGGGAGATGACTTGCAGAGGTCTTTGGTTCGTTCCAAAGAGTTTGGAGGCAGCAAATACGAAGTAGACTCGAGATTGGACTTAAATAGAGCAAGCAAGACCTAATTGCCAAAGACAGCACCCATTGGTCGAGTGGATTGGTCGATTGGTCCAGTCGACCAATCAGTCGACCAATGCAGACAGCAATTCCAAAACAGGGAATTGAAGGCCCAGATCAAATCCAATCCTAAAGGGGTTTTGCACACATAACAAGTGACTTACCTAATAGGTAGAAATGCCTTCAAACCATGATAGAGAGCACTCCAAGTCCATCAACTAATCCGATCTTCATCAAGATTTAGTTTCCATAAATAGAACTTCATCATCAACTCTCATGGATTCAAAGCCAGACACCAAGTCCTCCACTGGGATGGCCCAAAGTTGACTTCTTACTTTACTTCGGGTCACTAGACCTACAAATAATAAGGTTTTTGGGTCAAGGTTAGGGCTGGGTTTTACATTTGAAGAGTTGTTTTTCTTTGCCCCTGCAGCATTTAAAGGTAATCAAGAGAAGGCAAAGAAATTCTTCAATGGTTTGAGGCCATCTCTAAAGACTTATCTGGCGATTCATCCGATTGTGGACTATACTGAGATGGTTCCAAATGTGAAGAAGGTGGAAGATAATGAAAGAGATAATTATTAGCTCTAGCATTTTGTTATGAATCGGAACCATTTGGTGGACTGTAACCGGAGATTCTCTAGGCCTGCTCCTTATTCTGCCCCTTCATTTCACCCTAGAGGAGCTAGTCCCAGCTTTAGCTCTGCCTCGAGTTATGGTTCTAGCAGTGCACCGGTGAGTCCTGTTGCAGGTAGTCAGGGTACTGGACCGATCCATGCTAACTCCCGTCCAGTGTTTAATAACCAGAGACTTGCATATCATTCTTCAGCAGCTCCTATGGGTAGTAGGGATTTGACTTGCTTTAATTGTGGAAAACCGGGTAATTATTCCCATAACTGCACTCAGAAGCCGAATCCTCAAATATAAACTTTGAAGTCTGCTTCGAATGTTCCCTCTGGGAAAGTGTTCAGTGTTGTTGGTTCAGAATTTGAGACAGATCACGATGTTGTGACAAGTATTATTCCAGTGTCATCTACGTCTGATTTCGTATTATTTGATATTGGTGAATCTCATTCATTCATAGCATCTTCATTTGTGAGTCGTATTCCTATTGCACTTGCAAAGTTGGAAAGAGGACTAGTTATTAGTACTCCTACCAGATATGTTGTTAGATTAGATGAAGTGGTTGAATCTTGTTCTGTTGATATTGCTGGTAGAACCTTAGAAGCCCGTTTGATCAAGTTGGATATGTCTGATTTTGATGTGATACTTGGAATGGATTGGTTGTCTAAGTATGGCGCAGTTATCCTTTGTTCTGAAAGGAAGGTAATGTTTCATCCAAAGGATGATACTCCGTTTGAGTATCAAGGTAGTCAAGGGAAGTTGAGCAAGAAGATTGTGGCTGCGACTGTTAAAGTAAGGCAGTGGAGAAAAGATGTTGGACTTATTTCCTTTTCTGTGGATGTCTCAGAAAGTGTGAAACAGTTGTTTGATATTGAAGTTGTCAGGGACTTTCTTGATGATTTGTCTGGTTTGATTCCAGAGAGGGAGTTAGAGTTTTCAATTGATTTAATTCCTGGAGCAGCCCCTGTTTTGAAAGCTCCGTATCGGATGGCTCCGACTGAGTTGAAGGAACTTCAGACTCAGTTAAATGATTTGACAAGCAAAGGGTTTATCCAACCCAGTGTTTCGCCTTGGGGAGCCACGGTGTTGTTCATGGAAGAAGGATGGTAGTATGTGGATGTGCGTAGACTATCGGGAATTGAACAAGTTGACGATAAAAAATAAATATCCTCTTCCTAGGATCGATGACTTGTTTGATCAGTGAAAGGTGCTTCTATTTTCTCAAAGATCGATATGAGATCTAGGTATCATCAGTTAAGAGTGAAGTCCAATGATGTCTGCAGGACTGCATTTAGGACTAGATATGAGCATTATGAATTTTGAGTCATGCCTTTTGGTCTTACGAATGCACCGGAAGCATTCATGGATCTGATGAACCGAGTATTTCAGGATGTCTTGGATAAGTTTATCATTATATTTATTGATGACATTCTGATTTATTCAAAGAGCAAGGAAGATCATGTTGTGCACTTGAGTTTTGCTCTACAGCGTTTGAGAGAGAAGAAGTTGTTTGCCAGGTTTAGTAAATGTGACTTTTGGTTACCTAAAGTTATGTTCTTAGGTCACATTGTTTTTGCTGATGGTATTAAGGTTGACCCTGCAAAGGTTCAAGCTGTTACCGATTGGGACTGACCTAAGTCAGTCACTGAGATTTGAAGTTTTCTTGGTATGGTGGGATATTATAGGCGCTTCATTGAGAATTTCTTTAGATTATCAGCTCCTATGACAAAGCTTACCAGGAAAGGAATCAAGTTTGAGTGGAACGAAGCCTGTGAAAAGAGTTTTCAAGAACTCAAGAAGAGGTTGACTAACGCTCCGGTGTTGACGATACCAGATGACTCTGGAGGTTTGACAGTGTATACCGATGCCTCTAAAGTTGGTTTAGGTTGCGTTATGATGCAGCATGGGAAGGTTGTAGCTTATGCTTTTAGGCAATTGAAGAACTATGACCATAACTATCCTACTCATGATTTGGAATTGGAAACTATGGATTTTTGCTCTGAAGATCTGGTGTCACTATCTTTATGGTGAAAATATATTGATTTTCACTCACCACAAGAGTCTCAAGTATTTCTTTACTCAAAAGGAGTTGAATATGAGACAGCGAAGATGGCTAGAACTGGTGAAGGACTATGATTGTGATATTCAGTATCATCCAGGAAAAGCTAATGTGGTTGATGATGCTTTGAGTAGAAAGAGTAATCGAGAAAGTGTAGATCTGACATCTGTCAGTAAGCCCTTTTTTTCTCCATTGTTAGATTTGGACTTGAGATTTTGTCGAAAGGTTCCGTTACTATTTTGGCAGTTGTGTCAGTTCGACCGAGTTTGAGGGACCGAATTGTTGCTCTACAATTGACTGGTCCAGAATTGAAGAAGAAGAAGATTGACCTGATCACTTCGAAGACTAAGGACGTGGAAGATTTCTCCCTAGCCTTTGATGGTGCTCTTGTTTTCAGAGAAAGAGTTTGTGTTCCTGTTGTAGAAGACCTCAGAAAATAAATCTTGACTGATGCTCATCAACACATCTTTACACTACAAGAAAACGGACTTATGGCGGCACTTCGGGTAAGACTACAGCGGCGTTTTTGAAAAACGCCGTTGTATGTTCACTTATAGCGGCGTTTACCAAAAAAAGCCGTTTTATGTATATTTATAACGGTGTTTTTTGACAAACGCCGTCGTATGTGTCTTTATAACGGCGTTTATAATAAACGCCATCGTATGTCCACTCCACTTCGTATGTCCACTTCACTCCAAGTCTCTAATCTTTTTAACGGCGTTTTAGAAATGCTGTTGTATGTGGCTTTATAGCGGCGTTTATCAGAAACGCCGTTGTATGTATATTTATAACGGCGTTTCTCAAAAACGCCGTCGTATGTGTCTTTATAACAACGTTTATTAAAAACCGTCGTATGTCCACTCTACTTCGTATGTCCACTTCACTCCAAGTCTCTAATCTTTTTAACGGCGTTTTTAAAAACGCCGTTGTATGTGGCTTTATAGCGGCGTTTATCAGAAACGCCGTTATAAGTGTCTTTATAACACCGTATCTCACGGCGTTTGCCCTAATTCACTCCCCGCCTATTTTTCACTCCCCCGCCTGTTTTTCAATTTTGGAAGATGAGGAGTCGAACTGTTGGAAAACTCATTCTCTTGCTTGTTCTTTCCTCCTCATGATCCAGCTCTTGCTCTCTTCCGCTGGTTCGTGGTATCGCCAGCTCTCTTGCTCTCTCCCTCTCCCTCCTCACACTCTCGCTCTCTTCCTCTACTTCGTGGTATCGCCAGCTGTCTCACTCTCTCGCTCTCTCGCTCTTGGTCACCAGCTCTCTCTGTCTCTCGGTATTTATCTTTCTCTGCTCGGTCCAGAAGTTTGTGGTGGTTATTAGCAGTTTTTCTTCCTCTTTCCCCTCCATTTATTTTCTAGTCAATGTTTGGAAATTCAGTCACTGAAACTAGGAGCTCCGGATTATTTTTTCTTCTTATTTTGGTTATTGGCGGAGGAAAGACAGCTTTTCGGTTTAGTTTTTGCTGTATGCTTAATTTTCAGTTTGCAACTTGTATCAAGCTAGAAATTTTTGTTCTGTTTTCCTACTTTTGTGGTTTTATTCCTGATGATCTCTTGTTATCATATTTGCACTTCCCATTTGCTCTGCTAGCTTTCAATTTGTGTTATGTACAACTCCTCACTTTGCTGCAGGTATCCAAAAATCCTCAATCAAACTCTCCACATCACTTATTGTTGCAGCAACTAATTTCCTGCAAATGTAAGTCATCCACAACCATATATCTTTCTAGTCTTGGTACTCATCCAACCATATATCTAGGAAAGCAACTACAAGGCTATAAATAAGCCCCTACACATGTAATAGTTCTTCAGATTTCAGATTAATAATGTCGGTTATTACAGCCTATGTGTCTGCTTAAGAAAGAGTGCTTGAGTGAGAGACTGCTCCAGAAACAGTAAGGAACCAGGTGCTCGTGTGAGAGAGATTCCCTAGTTACTAATAGGTATCATAATCTCAAAATGGAGGTCTATAGTTACTAATAGGTATCATAATCTAACTCAGACACTTAACTGATCATGTGTACTGCCTTCAACAAACTACAAGCAACATCCCCAACGCCCAACCAAAAAAAAAGAAAAAAAAAGGAAGAAAGAAAGAAAAAGGGCCTTCTAGACTTAAGTCGTTTCTATGTGAGATCAACTAATGCGATCAACTACATTAGGAAGAAAAAAAAGAAAGGCAAAGTATGTCGTCTGTATTTTATTTTGGCAGATGGTAACTGTTTCAGGATGTTCATTCCATTTAGCTTCTTGCAATGATCAATAGAAGAAACATAAAGTTTGACGAAAGTCATTTGTTTTCAGTCTCTATTTTAGATGTATGTAGAAATTAGTTCTTCCATGAGGCTGCTTTTTATTTTAGTGGATTCTACATTGTAAGGGATTCCTTCCACATGCAAGGGGTGAGACCCTAGTTGCTGTTTACTAATAAAAACAGAAAGGGGCTCTTACTACACCCCAAGACTTGGAACACTGTCTGTTCATTAATCTCTAGAAAGGACCGAGTGGACTGTTGATCCCATGACATTGTAGTTATACTTACAATCCTAACATATATCCTAGAGTTGATAGAACAAGTTGGTTTCTAATCTTTTTCTATGAATGCATACATGGCATCATAAATTATTTTCTGCTTACATAAAATTAGAAATTTTAATTGGTTGATATGGCATTGTTAGGCAGTTCAACATACAAACCAAATGGGACAATGAAAAGCCTTTTGGTTGTTGACTCTTCCCTTTTGAGCCTAGTGAAATGGTTTTTATCTTATTAACATTAATAAAGAGCTACATTTTTTTTGGGGTGGTTGGGAGGGTGTGTGGCTAGGAATAAAGGGCTACAATCAGTGATCAGTGTATGAGGCTGTTGCTACTGTAGGATCTGGGAGGGCTAAACCGCACAGCTTTACCCTCACTTTTCAGGAAAGGCTGTTTCCAAATTCTGAACCTGTAACCAACAGGTTGCAGCAGCTTGGTCGTTGCACCGGTAACCTGTCTAATATCAATCCACATCTAAAACCCTTAGACATGATGGTGCTTGGGTTGAATTGAAGCCAAGTCTGATCTAATCTGAGCTGCTGAGAACTAGCTTATTCTTCCCATAGTTGTTATTATCCATTATGTTGTTTTGAAAATGAAAGCAGTTTTGGAGTTGTTCCATGATTGGATAGTCAGATACATGTGGTTAGTAGAGTCATGCAATCGTTTCTTTTCATAATATTATAATTTTTATTGGGGGAGTTAATCTCAGTTGTTGGACTCTGAGTTTCCAGATCCTGCTTTGTGTATATTGTATACTTCATAGTAGTGAGTCTAGTAATCTGTTGAATCCTTAACTGAGCAAATAAGAAGTTTAGATATTGGATGTCATATGTATTTGTATTTACGGGGATTTCAATCCATTCATGGATTGAGTATTGGAAGATTGTTCAAGGATTAGCACTTTCACCTTCAATTCAAGGTTCTTCTTCTTCATTCCCGGAATCTACAATCATTCACTGAGCAGCCCTGGTCAATTTCAGCAGTTCCATGTAAGCATAAATAGATCCCCTCCCATCCCCTGCCTCTTTCGATCGCACCCCCTCCCTGCTGCCCCTTTTCCCCTCCTTTGAAACCCTTAGAAAGCACCCCTTCCTCCCTCGCAATCACACCTCCCTCACTCCTTTGTAGGTACCGCAACTCCCTCACCCTTCCCCACCTCCCTAGACCTATCCCACTCACCCCTTGTCCCTCTGCTGTTCTGCACAAGGCAGAACCTCTCTTCCCCGAATGCAGTAGGCCCTAGATTCCCTTCCCCCTGCTGTTCAGACCCCTATCCACTATCCCCACCTTCCTGTGACCCCCTTAATCCATTCTTCCTTCAATCCCTGCCCCAGTAAGTCTCCCAAATTCTCCCCCTTCTCAGTCCCCTGTTTTTGGCAGAAAAACAGAAATAAAAAGAAAATCAGGATAAAGAAGAAGGAAAAATAGAAATAAAAATGAAAAGACATAAAAAAATGAGAATAAAAAGAAAGAAATGAGAGGAAAGAACAAGGAGATAGAAAAGATTCTTTCGGGATCCAATCCATATTTTGATTTTCATCTTGGTTATCCTTTCCCCATTATTTTTGTTACATCCCATGAAGATTGAAAATATTCGAATTTTGCCTTTTCCTCCCTGCTACCCTATTCATATAGATTTTTGTTAAAACCCTAACAACCCTTAGGATCCCAAATTTCTTTCCTTATCTTTCTCTCCAATTCCCATCTACACCATAGGATTCCTTAACATTATTAGAATAATTTGCGGGAAGATTCTTGGCGAATCCTAAATTCTAGGGAGTCCTTCCAAGAAACCCTAATCCTAGAATTAGATTTACATCAACTACCTTCTTTGTTTAGGGAATATTTAAGTTGTCTTTATTATTTTTTTTCTTTTTCTTGAGTTGTTTCAATTCCTTATCTATCTAATTCAGCCAGCCTTTTTTTTTTCTTGTTAACTCCGGACTCTGGTACTCTTAGGTAATTTGTTGGAGAACTGGTTCATTATAATTCCATCTTATAATTTAATTTCTTCAATCTGGTCTTTGGCCTAACTTGTATTATAGTTATGGTGTATTAGAACGAAGTTTAATTGATCTTTTGATAGGTTATTCAGTTGAGTTGATCTACCATTTAATGGATAGAAATTGGTTTCGAAAATCATGAGGTCGTGGATTCCGTGCAGGCAATACATATGAAGGTGGTGTAAATGGATTCCTTGATTTTGCAGTTTCTAAAGTAACCTTAGGAGAGAAGATTCCATGCCCATGTGTAAACTGCACCAAGCACCGACTAGGAACACAAGATGAAGTGTTTGAGCACTTGATTGTTGATGGAATT
This sequence comes from Hakea prostrata, assembly GCF_041222555.1. NCBI lineage: Eukaryota > Viridiplantae > Streptophyta > Magnoliopsida > Proteales > Proteaceae > Hakea > Hakea prostrata. Next base: position 30,088,644 of record NC_142609.1, on the reverse strand, counting down.
ATGGCTGGTTACATGTTTTGGAGTTCCCATGGGGAAGTTAGATCTTCATTTACCACAACAACAGAGAATAATGTGATTCGTGAAGAAGATCAAGGCATTGTTAACATGAATGACATACTTCATGATGCATTTCCTAGTCAGACTTTTACAGAACATGGTGTTTATACCACAAACGAACACATGGATGGAGTAAGACATGAATCAGAAAAATGGGAGAGATTGATAGAAGCAGTAGAGATGGCATTGTATCCAGACTGCAAGGAGTTCACAAGATTGTCATTCACTGTTGCACTATACCACATAAAGTGCTTATGCGGTTGGAGTGACAAGTCTTTCTCTATGTTGTTGGATTTATTGAAAAAGCATTACCACAACACAATACTTTGCCAAAATCTTTATATGAAGCAAAGAAGATGGATAAGGACTTGGGACTTAGTTACAATAAGATTGATGCATGTCCGAATGATTGCATGTTATATTGGAAAAATGCATCTACTGAACAATCCTATCTTAAGTGTGGTACATCTAGGTATGAAGGTAAGAAGAATGTTCCGGCAAAAGTATTACGTCACTTTCCTTTGATACCAAGACTTCAAAGGTTGTATAGATCATCTATAACTTCATCTGAAATGAGATGGCATAAAGATGGATGCATAGATGATGGGAAACTACGTCATCCTGCAGATGGGGAAGCGTGGAAGAATTTTGATGGATTACATCGATCTTTCAGTGTTGATCCGTGAAATATAAGGTTAGCGCTTCAAAGTGATGGATTTAATCCAAATGGTATGAATCGTTCACATAGCACTTGGCCAGTTGTTGTGGTGCCTTATAATCTACCACCATGGAAGTGTATGAAACAAACTTCATTCATATTGACATTATTGATTCCAGGGCCAAATCAACCTGGAAACAATATAGATGTTTATTTACAGCCTTTGATAGATGAATTGAAGTTATTGTGGGATGGTGTGGACACATATGATTCGTTGAAGAAAGAATCATTTAACTTGCGTGCATGCCTCTTATGGACAATCAATGACTTTCTAGGGTGCATTGGCATGCCCTTGTTGCAACAAGGACACTAGTTCAACATGGCTGAAACATAGTCGCAAGCATTGTTACTTAGGACATCGTCGATTCCTCAAGGAAAATCATAAACTTCGATGGGATAAGAGAGGTTTTAATGGTGATGTTGAGTTTGGGCAAGCACCACAGCTCCTTTCAAGCACTGCTTTACTAGCTCAAATGGAAGCTGTGGAATTCCCACCATTTGGGAAAGAACTTGATAAGAATAGTGGTAGTAAACGGAAGAAAGTTGCTACAAAAGAACTACCATTTAATTGGAAAAAGAAAAGTATATTCTTTGAGTTACCCTATTGGAAGGATATTCTACTACGCCATAATCTAGATGTTATGCATGTAGAAAAAAATGTATGTGACAACATCATTGGTATGTTGCTGGAACTGAAAGATAAATCGAAGGACAAGTTGGAGGCTCGACTGGATTTGCAAGAGATGAACATTAGGCCATCCTTGCATCCACAAAAATTAGAGGGAAGCACCAAGTTGAAAATCCCTCCAGCAAGCCATACAATGTCTAAGGCTGAAAAAGAACAATTTTGTAGAGCTTTGGATGGCTTAAAGGTCCCTGATGGTTATTCTAGAAATATATCACGTTGTGTGCAAGTAAATGAAAGGAATATTTCGGGATTGAAGAGCCATAATTGTCATGTTTTAATGCAGCAACTCCTTCCTGTGGCAATACGTGTACATCCAATAAAGAATGTGAAGTTTGTTTTATCATCACTGTTTGGGTTCTTTCGATGTCTTTGTGCTAAGGTTGGTACAAAAGAAAATCTGAACCATCTTGAAGCATGTATTGTAGAAATTTTATGCAATCTTGAAAGAATCTTTCCTCCTACATTCTTTGATGTTATGATTCATTTGTTGGTTCATTTACCACGAGAGGTATTACTTGGTGGACCAGTCCATTACAGGTGGATGTATCCATTTGAAAGATTAGTAATTGATGCTTTTGTAACCTTTAGGATACTTCTAGGATCTTTTGGATATTCGTTTTCTTAAAGTTATTTTGTATGTTATTAGATTCAACAAGACCCTGAAGGACTACAAGTGTAATAATAGATACCCAAAAGGATCTATTGCAGAAGGGTACATTGCAAATGAATGCCTAACATTTTTTTCTCAACATATTGATGGACTTGAGACTCGTTATTCCTGTCCAAAAAGGAATCTTGATAACGGAAATCTACAGTTAGAGCAGCAACACTGGATTTTTTGAATTAATGGGAGACCTTTAGGGAGTGCTGTGATGATACAGTTAGATTGGAAAGAGATGCAACAGGCTCATCGATATGTTCTATTGCATTATGATCCCATCGATAAATATCGGAAGTAAGTATCAACACTAATGTTACTTTAGCTCTAATATTTGTCTTACCTAATGTGACTTCTTTAAATATAGACTCCATTTGGAAGAGCTTAAAGCATAATTGAACTATAAAGTACGGCAACAACAAAGAGAAAAACTGCATGTAGAGCAATTCATCGAATGGTTTAAAAATCATGTAAGCAACATTAAGTATTTAGATATCAAAGTGATACGGGAAGTTTTGTACCTAACGGGTATAACCCGGTTAACCTGGGTACAACCAGATTGACCGGGTGTTACCCGATCATATGAATTAACCCGAACGGGCCATCTCACCAATACTTGTGTCAGCAACCTACGCCCGAATGGGGTCTCCGCATTCAATCGGGACATGACCGACTGTTTGGGCCAATGCGTACACCACGCTCCCCAAATGAGGCAATTTCTCTCTATCAAGAAAGTCAACTCCAACGACTATCTAACTGGGACCAATAACGGAAGGGCATAATCCTCAAGGATTCGATAGCTCCTGTCGGGCAGACTTACCAAATACACATAAGGTAGGTAACACAGTATAAGATAAGGGACGCGCTCCCTTGGAAGGTAATCCAATACACTGAGTATAATCTTGTGTAGCTTTGGCACGAGATCTCATTCTATTCGTCATCTGACTTTGCCATCGGAGGCGGCTGCCCGACACACAAGCCAGCCCGCATCTGACCTTTCTTGCAGGACTCATCGTCCCGGATACGAGAGGAGGCTCAGTCCGATCTAGAAGCATAATTGATCCGCATCAGTTTGGCACCGTCTATGGGAATCGACAAAATATTCAAGTCATGGTGCGACGAGTAAATGGACTTTCTCGACAAGAAAATACCGAGGATAATCGAGCGATCCTCGAAGATATGGTTGACCCCTCAACCCATATAGAGCAAGAACAACTTCAGGACAATCTGGCTGTGGAGGACCCGAATGGTGGAGGAACCTCCCGAGGTCCTCAAGAACAAGCCATTATGGCCGATATGGATGAGTTACGGAAGGGTATGCTCGAGATGCAAGGAGTATTGCGCAACTTGGTCCATCAAATTGGGGTCGAACAAGGACCTAGACGCAATACACAATCGGGAAGATTGGTCAGGGCTTTGAGGACGGCACGAGGGTCCCGTGGAGCAAGGCGTATCCCAAAGTTAAAAGTCACTTGGGAACAAAAGGAGGACAATCCCGAACGAAGCAAACGCCAAACTACTCCTAATGGGACAAGAATCAGTGCCTTAGACCGTCTTTCGATGCCACCTAAGACGGGGTCTTTGCCTCAAAGGAGTCGACGGGAGGAGATCGAGGATAAGGAGGACCAGGGAGAAAGTCAACCCCAATCGTCCCGCTCGAGAGTATCATCGTCTCGGACACATCCTCGAGTAAAAGAGGCACCTACCCATCATCGCGGCAAAGAACGTACCGAGTCAGATGAAGATGGAGTACGACAGAGCAGGCTTCGAAGTTGGGTAGCTGAGGTCGAGCGCAAGTTGGAGGATCGTGATCATGATGACGATATGGACGTGGTTGACCTGGAACCTTTCTCAGATGAGATCTTGAACATGCCACTTCCTAGGAACTTCATCATGCCAACATTCACCTCGTTCAAGGGGAAAACAAGTCCTAAAGAGCATATAAGCTACTTTAAGTCAATAATGGTTGTGCTTGGCTGGGAGGATGAACTACTCTTGCAGAACATTCCCCGCGTCACTCAAAGGACCGGCCATTAAGTGGTTCAGTAGCCTATGACCGAGATCCATCAATAATTTTCGGGAGTTGGCACAGAAATTTATAGCCCGATTCCGAAGCGCAATCGGGAGCAAGAAAACTTCTGATAGTCTTTTTGGAATATGACAAGGAAGAAATGAATCCATTCGGGATTATCTGAAGCGATTTGATGAAGTTGCCATCGAGATCGAGGAGCTGGACGATCAAGTTGCATACAGTGCCCTTTGGAGCGGCATCACGCACCAAAGACTTCTGGAAGTCTTACTAACAGATAAACCCAAAACATATGGGATGCTATTATGTAAATGTCAGAAGCAGGCCAGTGTTTATGAAGTAATAAATGCCCGAGTAAAAGCAGATCGGGATACAAAGCTTCCCCGAGTGAAAAGAATCAGAGATCAAAAAGTAAATGTAAGCGTGACCAAGAGAGAGTGAGTTATACTCCTCTTAACACAAAGTCATCAGAAATCTTGATGAACATTCGAGATAAAAATTCGTTAAAATGGCCCAGGAAGCTACGCGCACCACCAGAGGATTGGGATATGACAAAATACTGTCGATTCCACCAAGATTACGGCCACCACACAGATGAGTGTCGAAGTCTGAAGTTTGAAATAGAGAAACTGATCCAACAAGGTAAGCTAGGACAGTATGTAAAACAGTCGGAAAGGCCCGGAACATACTCCCCCGAGTCAAAAAAGAGAGGCCGATCCCCTAGTCCGAAAGAAACTGTCAAAAGAGCAGACAAGGGGAAGGAAAAGGTGGATCGGGAAGAAACGCCGTATACGTAATCATGGGAGGTCCGACGGTGGAATCAATCAGGAAGGCGAAACAAAAGGGCCGGTTCGTGGGGGCAATACACTTGCCTAAGAAAAGGCAAAATTCGGCCTGTCCGGAACCCATAGTCTTCACGAATGCAGATTCGGAAGGAGTTATAGCACCTCATGATGATGCTATAATAATCAGGGTTAAAATAGCAAATCGGGAAGTTCACCGGGTGTTGGTTGACACGGGGTCATCAGTTGACCTAATCTCTTATGAGGCTTTCAGGAGATTGAAATTGGCTGATGATTTGCTAACCCCTTCGTCAACTCCATTGTATGGTTTCGCAGGATCCTCAACAGTAGCAGAAAGAACGATCCATTTGGATCTTAAAATCGGGAAGTCACCCCGAGATACCCTGGTACGGGTAAATTTCATGGTCGTGAAGGACTTGTCGGCATACAATGTTATCCTGGGACGTCCAACACTAAATGCGCTTGAAGCATTCGTATCTCCTAGGCATATGAAGTTAAAGTTTCCGACCAAAGCTGGAGTCGGGGAATGCTGTTCTGACCAATCAGCTTCCTGCCAATGCTACACAAATTACTTGAAGGAAAAACGTAAGCCAGAAAATTCGGGAACTGCAATGAGTGTCGAGGTTCGAGACGATCGGGACGAGGAAAGCATGCAGCGGGCAGAGCCCGTAGAAAAGCTGGAAAGGATACATTTGAGTCAATCTCTCCCCGACCGAGGGACGTTTATTGGCTCGGAGCAACCGGAAGGCTTCAAGAAGGAGCTACTCGGTTCTTGTGTGATAATGCAGATATCTTTGCATGGTTGGCAAATGACATGCCCAGGGTAGACAGGCGGGTAGCAGAGCACAAACTCTGGATACAGAAGGGTGCTACCCCGGTCATCCAAAGACGAAGGAACTTTGCGATAGAAAACAATCAGGGTTAAGGTGGAGAAATTGGAAAAGTCGGGTTTCATAGAACCAATTGAATGCCCAACCTGGTTGGCCAATGTAGTTATGGTCAAAAAGGCGAACGGGAAATGGAGAATGTGTACCGACTACACAGACTTGAACAAAGCCTGCCCAAAAGATTGTTACCCCCTCCGGAGACTTGATCTTCTGATCGATGCTACTGCTGGCCACAAAGTCCTTAGCTTTATGGACGCTTATTCGGGGTATAACTAGATCTTGATGAGTCGGGAGGACGAGAAACACACTTCATTCATGACAGATCGGGAAAGTTACTACTATCGAGTGATGCCTTTTGGTTTGAAAAATGCAGGGGCCACTTATCAGAGAGCTGTCAATAAAATTTTCCAACGGCAGATCGGGCGAAACACGGAGGTTTACGTTGACGACATGCTCGTGAAGAGTTTGGTTCGGGCAAGGCATTTGGCCGATTTGGAAGAAACGTTCGAGGTGCTTAGAACGTACCAAATGTGCCTGAACCTTGAAAAATGTGCTTTTGGAGTTTCTTCAGGAAAGTTCCTCGGGTTCATGGTTTCTCAAAGAGGAATTGAGGCAAACCCATAAAATATCAAAGCATTGATCGAGATGGAGCCACCCGTCACGATAAAAGAAATCCAGTGTTTGACCGGGAGGGTAGCCGCTTTAAATCGATTCATATCCCGAGCAGGAGAAAAGTGCAATAGTTTCTTCAAAGCTTTGAAAACTACATCAAGCTCAGGAGCAATCACTTGGACACAAGAATGCCAACAGGCATTTGATCAATTCAAAACGTATCTCGGGACAACGCCTGTCTTGGCACGGCCCACAACCGGGGAAACTCTTGCAGTTTACCTTGCAATTTCACCAATAGCGGTCAATGCAGTGCTGATCAGAGGAGACACAATTCAGAACCCGGTCTATTATGTGAGTCACGTGCTCATAGATGCTGAGACACGGTACCCGGACGTGGATAAGCAAGCATTGGCGCTTCTGGTGGCATCACGAAAACTGAGGCCCTACTTTCAAGCACACCCGATAGTAGTCCCGACTAATTTTCCACTAAAGAAAATACTTCAAAGGCCTGATTTGGCAGGAAGGATGGTCGGGTGGTCGGTGGAGCTAAGTGAATATCAGATTGAGTTCAAACCAAGGACGGCCATAAAAGCTCAGGTACTGGCCGACTTTGTTGTCAAGAGCACTCTACCGTAGAGGACTGATCAAACAGCATCAACTGGAGTATCCAACTTGTGGATTCTGCAAGTTGATGGTTCAAGCAGTGTTTCAGGATCGGGAGCAGGCCTGACCCTCAGTAGCCCCGAAAACTTCACCATTAGCTACGCTATAAGGTTCAGTTTCCAAGCTTCAAACAATGAAGCAGAATACAAAGCGGTCATAGGAGGCTTGCGAGTGGCCCGAGCCCTCAGAGTTCGGGAATTAGAAGTAAGAAGTGATTCCCAACTGGTTGTCAACCAAATCTAGGGAGAATATGAAGCAAAGGATGAAAGAATGGCTAAGTATTTAGTCAAGGTGGGTCAATTCCAGGCTTTATTTGATCGAGTAACCTACCGACAAATACCCAGGAAAGAGAATGAAAGGGCAGATGAACTCTCCCGATTGTCGTTGGCCAACTACAAGAACCTGGACTCGGCAGTTTATATTGAAGAACTGAGCAGCCCGAGCATCCACGAGGTAGAAACCTTTGAAATCAATAAGGAACCAGACTGGACAACACCCTTGATTACGTATATTCGGGACGATGTTCTCCCAACTGATCCGAAGGAAGCAAGAAGCGTCAGGAATCGGGCAGCTCGGTTCACTATTATCGGGGACCAGCTGTATAGAAGATCATTCATAGATATCCTCTCTTGAGATGTGTCGGGCCATCCCGAGCAAGCTACGCCCTAGCTGAGATCTACGAGGGCATTTGTGGCGCACATATGGGTGGAAAGGCGTTGGCACAAAAAGTATTACGATCGGGCATCTTCTGGCCCACAGTACAAAAGGACGCAATCGAGTATGTCCGCAAATGTGAACGATGTCAGAAACATGCTAATGTCCCGAAGTTACCGGCAGTTCCCATGATGTCAGTCTCAAACTCGACGCCATTTGCGATGTGGGGAATGGACCTTGTCGGGAAACTACCAAAAGCTCCCAAGAATCGGGAGTATATGGTGGTTGCAATAGATTACTTCACAAAATGGGTCGAAGCTGAACCATTATCCTCCAACACAGAAAAATAGATGGAAAAGTTTTTTGAAGAAAAGATAATATATAGATTCGAGATACCTCGGATCCTGGTGACAGACAATGGCAAACAATTTGAAGGCGCAGGATTCAAGTCCTTGTGTATGAGATACCATATAGAACATCGATTCGCCTCAGTTGCCTACCCCCAGAGCAATGGGCAAGTAGAAGTCACCAACAGGACACTTCTTGATGGGATCAAGAAAAGATTGGAGGATAATCGGGCAATGTGGGTCGAGGAACTCCCGAGTGTCCTCTGGTCATATAGAACTATGGTGCGAACCCCAACTGGGGAAACTCCTTTTTGCTTAGCTTATGGAATTGAAGCCTTAGCTCCCATAGAAGTGTTAGCTGGATCATTACGATATGACGTTTTTGATGAAAGCCAGAATGACCAAGGCCTGAGGGAAAACTTAGATCTTTTGCAAGAAGTCTGAACAGACGCACAACAAAAGAATCTGTTGTATCCAAAAAGAGCAGCACAACACTACATCTCTCGGGTCAAAGGCCGAAGGTATCGATCGGGAGACTTGGTTTTGAGATGTACTGGGGCTTCAGATCCGAGAAATCAAGGAAAGTTAACTCCAACATGGGAAGGACCTTACCTGGTAGAAAAAGAAACAAGGCCGGGATCATATCGACTGAAAGACGTGGAGAGTGGAAAACCGATTGATCGTTCTTGGAATTCCACCAATTTAAGAAAGTTCTACCAATAGCCCTTATAAGTATCGGGTATGTCATGTTTCTACTTACACCTCTTATAAGGCCTTACATCTTTTTGAGAAAAGATACAATAAAATCGGGTCTATCCCGTTTACATTTGCCTTTTAAAAGGTCTTGCATCTTTTCTTAAAAGATACAACACATTTGGGTCTGTCCCGATTATACTTACGCCTCTTACAAGGCCTTACATCTTTTTGAGAAAAGATACAATAAATTCGGGTCTATCCCGTTTACATTTGCCTTTTTGAAGGACTTGCATCTTTTCTTAAAAGATACATTTCATTCGGGTCTCTCCCGTTTGATTAATTACGCCTTTTTGAAGGACTTGCATCTTTTCTTAAAAGATACAACTCATTCGGGCCCTTCCCGTTTGACCTTTCGATTATTCTCGACTTTAATGAGGATGCAACGAAAAATAAAGGCATAATATTTGATTCATTTATAAAAAGATTACAGTATTTGAGATCGGGACAAAAAGAGACAAAAAATCAAAAGATACCAAGTCTCGAAAGTCTTCAGTCAATCTTTACAGAAGGGCTTCCGGGAAGATTCTCTCCAGTGGCTGGCTCGACCACACCTTCAAGAGACTCCTGCATACCTGCAGTATTAGCCGGGGAACCTTGACCCTTTTCTTCCACAAGAGTTCTCTCCGGATTATCATCTTGCAACTCACCAGCCTCTTCCCGAGCTATTGCTTCTTCGTCTTCTCCACCTTCTTCCTCTCCTACTTCTTCCTCGGGAGAAGGTTGGGGAGGAGGTTCAATATAATCCATAGCATCAGGAAAAGGGAAGAATTCAAGTTCGGGAAGACCCTCAAGTCGGGGACGATTGAGCTCATCATATATCTGAGGATCCAAGAGCTTCTCCAACTCTAAGGGACGAGGATGTTCCGTCTGTTCCAGAGCTATTTTAAAAGCAATGCGCAACCCTCTTTTGAAGGCGGGAGTAGCAATGGCCAAAGAGAGATTTTTAAATTCTTGAGTCTGAAAGTATCCTCCAACACATTTCATCTAAAGGTTTCAGCTCCCGAGGACTCCAGCTCCTTTAACTTATCTCTCAGTTGGGTGTTCTCATTCTTCTCTACCACCAAGAGGGCCTCAGACGCCCTCAAGTCTTCAGTAACCTTCCTGACTTTCTCCTCGAGGTCATTGACTTTCCCTTTATATTTACTTTTGCTTTTGGAAAGGACATCCCTTTCCTTCTTCAACTTGGCCGCTTTTTCTTCGGCCTCGTTCAGTTTCTTTTCTGCCTCTCCCTTCTCGGTAATGGCAGTACGGGCTTGAACGTTTGACTCCCCATGGAGCTGTTCGGCCAGCGCTATTTGCTTAGCTTGATCCTGGGCTCTTCGAAGAGACTCGGAAAATATGTGGATTGCTCCAGCAACGTATCTGAAAAAGAGATATTCCCTTGTTAGATATGAACCAAAATATAGAGTCGGGAATAAAAGAAAAAGAGGGACAAAGTACCGGGCCGTGGACGACGAGACAAAAAGAGATCAAACCGCCAAACGGCAGGCCGAAAAACGTGGTTAGTTTAAATTTGGAATGAAATTCTAGATTATTTTGAAAAATATTTATTGAATTATGGTTCAAATCTTAACGCTGAAGTATGGATGATCCGGTTTCCCTCATCCCATAAATCCGATTACGTTTAGTGAAGTGAATCTCGATTCATGAATCTGAGGTCCGCCCAAACAAGTAAATCTCCCATTTGGTCCGAGATTTCAAATCTTGTTCCATACCGCCCTAAATCCTTCTTTGAAAAACTCCCTATTCGGGAGATTCTGCAGATACATTTGGTCAGCATCATTCGTGGCCTCGTTCAGCCATTTCTCGACATACCCAGAGTCACTAAAGACAGTATTAAAACTGGGATCGCCAGCTGAAGAAGGCGCCACCTCCCGGGTTGATTCGTCGATACGAACCCTCTTAGGAGGAGGAAAAATCCCGTCAGCTTTCCGTTTCTCAGATCCTGAGGAAGGAATTTTCTTTCTGGGACTCTTCTCAGTCCCGACTGTCACGGCTGCTGCAGAAGCTTGGCCCTTCGAGGCAGCAACCTTTGTTGATGCGGAGGCTGTGGAGGTTTTTACAGGAGCTTTTGTTTTCAAAACTCCCGAAGTTGAAGACTTGGTGGTGGACACAGGTTTTCTTCTTTTGGCCTCGTCCATCTTCCCGAGGGCCATTGCCATCAAATCATCCTTAGAAATGTTATGACTCACTGCAAAACAAAGAATATATAATCAAGTCAGCACAGCATGAACTCGGGAAAAGCAATAAAAATAAAGGCTTACCCGGGGAGAATCCCCATCTCTGAGGTACAAGTTCATATTCCATGGAATAACCATGGATCGCGAACTCGTCATCGTCCACCTGATTAATGATCCCGACCCATCTTTCTTCGTCAGGATCCAGAATGACTGGAGTATTTAACAACTCAATGTCTTCCTTAGACACTTCTTGAAATTGAGTTATGAAAGGTTCGGGAGCAGGAGGTTTAAAGAAAAGGAAGAATTCCCTCCACTTTTTAGTGGTGGACGGGAGAGAGAGTCTTTCAGGATAAAGCTTCCTTGGAAAGATGAGGAAATCCTTTTTGAAAGGAAAAACCAGCCATGCTGGGAGTGCGGATGCAGAGAGTAGAATTGATGGAACATGGAAAAGGTCGGAAAAACTCCCATGTTATGACAGAAGATGACAAACCCGATCATGATTTGCCAACTATTTGGGCTCAAGTTAGACGGGCTGAGCCCGTAATGATCCAAAAAATCAACAAAAATATCATGTAGCGGGAGACACAGCCCCCCAATGAAGGCATCATAATACAAGGGATAAAATCCCTCTAGAGGACTGTTCACCCTTTGGCTATCAGTCGGGATAATAACTTGGTACCCCTCAGGTATACCAAAACTAAACAAAAATCTCTCTAGATCCTCGGGAAAAAGGGAGCAGAGGTAAAATTCTTGTCCTGAGGAATTTTGGACAAAATCAATGTGCCAGGGACTTAAGGGCTCTGATTGGAGCAACTCTAAGGCAGCAGGATCAAGCTTTTTGCGATCGGGCTTACAGGGAATGGCCCCCCGAAAACCGCTAGGACGTTGAAAAGGTGGACGGGGCAAAGCTTTTGATCTAGATACCCGGGATGTAGATGGGACATCTGTTCGAAGAAAAGCTTGGGAATATGAAGCGGGAGGATCCCGGGAAGTGGCAATAGACTCAGGTCTCAAGGCACTCTGAGCGGAAGGAGTTGCGGAATCAAAAGCAAGGGTAGGATTTGAATTTGAACTATGAGTAGGACCTTCCCGAGACTCAACACTGGGAATAGCCTCTACTTCTGCCTCTACCTCGGCTCTTGCTTCATCTTGTACGGGTGGAACAGTCGGGACCTGACTCTCTCTTTTTTCCTTATCCTTACGAAACATCTCCTGAATTTCTATAAGGAGCCGAGGATCATCATCCTAAGTGGAACTGCTGCAAGACTTAGATTTCTCCTCGTCTGAGGATTGTTCGTGGAGTTCTTTTAGACGATCCCTGGTCAGGTTATACTTTTTGGTCTGATCACTATCACCCTCACTAGTATAACCTTCAGCCCGACGACGTCTTTCACGGTGAACGGGAACAGGACCTTTCCGGGGCCTTATATTTCCTTGGGGCCATAAGGAAGAAGAAAACTTACTGCTTGAAGACGAGGAAGGCTTGAGAAACTTCGAAAGTTAGTCGGGAGCGGTTCTTAGTCGAGAGCAAAGAAAATAGTGAAAAGAAAATGAAAGGGAAGGTCCCTATTTATATTGCCGGAAGAGGCGTTACACTCTTCAATCAGACGGTTACTGTCACATGTGCACCCTCAGTGAGAGGTTTGCACGACTAGAGGAGGAGTTTAGATCTAGGAGGGATCAGACATATTGCAGGAGTCGTTCACCTACAAAGACAGCACTAGGAATTTTCTTTTATGTCATCATGGATGTATTTCTCTTTTTCAAACTTGTAAAAATTTCCCAATGAAATCAATGAAGTTCAGTTATTTTGTCTATATTATTGTGTCTTATTCATGAGTCAAATTATGTTTCAATATTTTGGTTCCTAGTCCAGGTTATCTATTATTTGCTTCTAGGAGTACTTGAGTCACTTTCGGATCTGTGACTCGGAATGTTCCGTCACCGTTTCTGTGGTCGGGGTTCCACTTGATCTTGAGCTCTGATACCAATCTGTCACATCCACCCAGCCGGTACCCCATTTGGAATACCCGGGATGTGATCCACAATCCAAGGATGAAAGATCTAAGGTCCATGCCTCCCACATACACGGTAACACAATCATGAATAGTAATAATCAATGATAAAAACAACTAATACTAAGTATCATGAATAAGATAAGATTAACTAAATCAGAGTACGGAATATAGATAATAATAGAGTGTGATCAAAATCATAAAGGGTGAGAAGGTGTGGTAGCCACCCTCTCCAGAGCAGCGGAAAAGAAGTAAATCAAGTTAGTTACATATCCAAGTGTCACCAGAATAATTCAAAAACAAGTTAGTTACAAGATCCAAGGTTCCACAAATACACCAGGGGAATGGGGCACTATGCTAGGGTTTCTTCTATACTAATGGTAGTCTCCTCAATAGTACGGATGAAGTAAACCCAGCGCTGCCGCTCCCGCACAACTGTGGGGCTAACCCTGGTGCGGATAATAATCCTCCTCGGCTCCAATATACGGATCCTCACCGACGCCACTACCCGGAGGGTAGTATGTGGAATCATAGTCCGCCTCATAGGAGGTGCCATCGTAATCTTCGATAGCTGTAATGTAATCTAAAACATTTGCACAAAAAGGAATGAGTTCGAAGAACTCAGCAAGGAAGTTATTCCATAATTAGAAATCATACACATTCAGAACATATAATAATGCAATGCAATATGGAACATATGATGTAGATATGAGCCTAACTCTATGAATGCTGGTCTCTAGGGTAGACATGCTTTAAGTCATAGCACCGTACTTCTCTGGGTCGTCAGTCACTCTCCCATTTCCATATCTTGGGAATGCCCGGGGAAGATCGGTAAAGTCATCAAAAAGCCGTGGTAAGGGGACCGGTCACCACTCTCTCACATCACCATTTGGTCAAGTACTGGCGCATGTCATAGTAAAGCCTAGCCCAAAGCAAGTCATCTACTCAGTCGGTCAAGTCAGATTCAGATACGTCCATTCCTCGCCCCCGACGATCCTTTCCGGTATCCTTCACACTAGAGTCAGCGAAATCCCGGATTTCGGACTCATCAACCCTATTGGTCATCCACATATAGTAAACGGGAAGCTCTCATGTCCTCTAACGGATTGGTTACCGGTCTTGAACGCCCGTGAGCCCAAGTCTATCCATATGCAACTCTACCAATAAATGGCCCCTTTCAGGTATCCGTAGCATGGTTTATGTCCCCTACCGGATTGGCTACCGGCCTAGAGCGCCCATCCAACAATACACTACCATGGGTTGTTCGGTCTCAATGCCCTTCCGATTTGGGTTTGACACGACAAGGATGAACCTAGCCACACAACTAGACAATCCTATGTATGTCATCCAATAACTCGGGAGAGTGTCGATAGGCACCATCGGAGAACATCCCATACTATTCCCTCCAATGCCCATGGACAGAAGTGTCAGTAGGACACCCCCCAAATCCCAAGTCATACGTAAGCAATCACACATCCAATCTCATCATTTCTCATGCATCCAATGCATATTCATAATAGTAATCAAATCATGATATTGAAACGAATCATTATAAACATAAGCAAATCAAAATGATAAAGTAACACAACAAGAGTATAAAGATTTAAATGCTACTTTTCTAACACATATGTAACAGTCTCATAATGATTGAAAGGAAATTAAGGGATTTCATTCTTTTAATAAAGCACAGTTCAATATTTGATGACTTATATGTTTATGGATATAACCATCCTTACCTTGGATGAATCGATGATGAATTGAGAATACCAAGAATAGTCCAATAGAATTGTTAAGGCCCTAAACAAACATCAATAATAAGTTAGAAAAGAAGTCGGGAAGATCGGATGTCATTTGGGTCAAAACTGACCAAGGTTGCTGTCAGCAACAACTTTGGTCGATGGTATTGACCAAAAGGATCGACCAAAATTGTCTTTGGCACAGAATAGAGGATTTTGGGGATTTTGGTCCAAAATGAGTCTTCCGGTGTTCGGATCAATCTGAAACTTGGAGGCATACTTAACAACAGTAGTAGGACACTATAAATCAAGGAATTAACCCAATCCAATGGTCTAATTAAAAAGCCCCAATTTGAGCTATCATGTTCAAGTGATAAACATCATGGCATGAGTTGGAATTGATTGCATTGATGAGGAATTGCATGCAATAGTTAGAGGAACTAATAGGAATTCGATTGGAATCATATGGCAATGTTAAACATGAACCTAATACACTCTATAGCTCAGTTTGATATCAAATGGCATGATGTTAATAGGTAAATCATGGAATACATATGCTAGGCATGAGATAGAAGCATAGCATCAATGAATAGCTAAGGAAATCATGGATTGAACATGAGTAGGCACTTGGAGTGGTGGTTGCAAGGTTGCAGCACCATTCCAAATGTCTCATCAGCAAGGTGACAGTAGAAAAGAGTAGAAAATGGTAGGGTAGAGAGTGGAATGAGGAGTCATACCTTAGTGTGGAAGATGAAGACAAGAATCAATGATAAACTAAGTGTCTTTGATGAGATACCCTTCACACTAACCAAGGAGCTGCTTTGGAAAGCTCTCCCCACGTTCCCCAGGTGAGAATAATGATTGCAAAAGGCTCAAGGTTCGAGGTCATATTAAATAGAAAAGGAATATTCCATGGAATCATTAACTTGGCAGACTGGGATATTTTGGTCGATGGTCCTTGGTTGATGGTATCGACCAAAAAGATCGACCAAAATATTTCGAGCAGAAAACTCAGGTTTAGAACAGCAACTTCAAGTAGGGATTTGAAAGGCTATACAAGGTCAAATTGAGTGAGGTTTTCTTCCACAATTCAATCAAAAAGTCTAGTTTCGGGGAATACCTTCGGATTATGCATAGGAGGTCATTTGGTACATCAACCATATTAATCTTCTCCGATGCGCAGACTTTCCTTAAACACTGACAATGCATTTAAGCAAGGGGTATCATTGTCAATGTCCATGGGCTCGGTCTCTGAATCATGATCATCAATCAAAATGGTCCATAAATCTCTTCTTCCACCGCTTCGGGTCTTCGGACCTGAATACAACAGTGGATCCGGGTCAGGGTCAATGTTAGAATAGGGCTGGATATTACATTCTCCCCCCCTTAAAAGAATTTCGTCCTCGAAATTGAAAGCGTACCTGTGCTTCCAAAAAGGTGAGGAAACTTCTCCTTCATGTCCTCTTCTTTCTCCCATGAAGCTTCTTCAGGGGTATGGTTTTTCCATCGAATCTTCACTAGAGGAATGGTGCGATTCCGCAACTGCTTGTCCTTTCTATCTAGAATCTCGGCTGGTCCTTCATTGTAAGAAAGATCGGCACTAAGTCCTTTGGGTGCTAGCTGTAGTATGTGCTCCGGGTTTTCTAGGTATTTCCGAAGCATTGAAACATGGAACACATTGTGAACTCCAGCAAGTGACGGAGGCAAGGCCAAGCGGTATGCTACAGGTCCAACCCTTTCCAAAATCTCAAAAGGTCCAATGAAGCGGGGACTAAGCTTTCCTTTCACATTGAATCTCGTCACCCCTTTCATAGGTGATACTTTAAGGAAAACTTTCTCTCCAATTGGAAATTCTAAGTCGGTTCTTCTCTTGTCGGCATACGACTTCTTTCTAGATTGAGCAGACTTCATCCTTTCCCGAATCATGTCAACCATATCACTGGTAGCTTCAATCATCTCTCGAACCTAAGACTTTTCTTTCACCAGTCTCAGTCCAATACAAGGGCGTTCTACAAGTGTTACCATACAAAGCCTTAAATGGAGCCATGCCTATTGTTGCTTGATAACTGTTGTTATAGGCAAACTCGACTAAGACTAGGTGTTCATCCCAATTTCCACCCATGTCAACCACACAAGAACTAAGCATGTCTTCAAGAATATGAATTGTCCACTCAGATTGTCCATCAGACTGTGGGTGATGAGCTGTACTCAGATTCAATTGGGTTCCCAAGGCTTTCTGCAGCCCATTCCAAAACCTTGAGGTGAACCTAGGATCACGGTCCGAAACAATACTCACTGGCACTCCGTGTAGACGAACTACATTGTCCACATAAAGTCTAGCTAGCTTATCCAAAGAGTAGGTGATCTTCATAGGAATTAAATGGGCTGATTTAGTCAACCTATCAACAATCACCCACACAGTGTCATTTTCCTTACTCGTCCGCGGCAAGCTAGTCACAAAATCCATTGAGATATCTTCCCACTTCCAACTAGGAATAGGAAGGGGCTGAAGTAATCCAGATGGGGGTTGGCGAACACCTTTCACACGTTGGCAAGTTTCACACCTGGCAACAAAGTCTTCAACGTCTGCTTTCAAACCATTCCACCAAAAATGTTCCCTTAAGTCCTTGTACATTTTGGTACTTGCAGGGTGTACTGTGATAAGCATGCATTTACCATTATTTATTTGATTTAATTCCCCATACTTATTTAATTAAAGAGATCTAATTGTGTATTTTTGTGTATTTTTCAGGAATAAGGAGATTTTGGATATTAGAGATAATATGGAGTAAAGTTGGCAAATATATTAGATATTGGTGGATTTTAAATCATGGCATTCAATCTTGCTGTTCAAGAAATCATGAAAAGTGAGATCTTAGCCAAATTGGAAATAGGTGGAGGTCTAAGGAACAAAATTGGTAATAAATCTGAAAATCGGGTAAACAGACCTACCTTCAGTATTTTGAAAATATCTCTCTCGTATGAGCTTGGATTTCAGTGATTCAAGATTATATGGAACGATATTTAAAATATCTACAACTTTCCAGTTTTGAGTTTTTCCAAATTCCGAAAGATTAAAGGTCGAATCTACGGGTAAAGAGAGGGGATTCATTGTGTGCGGGAGACATAAAAGAGAAGCCAACCACAAAAGAGGACGGCGAATGCGGCTCTCATCTTTCTCATTGCTGAAGAAGAAGACCACATCTCTCTCTCTCTCTCTCTCTCTCTCTCTCTCTCTCTCTCTCACCCTATGTTTCATCTTTATTTTTCTTATGAACTTTGTAATAATGAGTAGCTAGTTCCTTTTCTTTGGGATGTAGATGAACCATGCTTATTTCATTAATTTGATTGTTCTATCTCTTCTAGTTGATTGTGTTTGAGTTTGGCCAAAGATATTCTATAACTCAGCAAACTAAGCGTGCCAAGCTTCCGCGAAGGACGGTAGTCTTGCGAAGATAAGGCATACCTAGGAAGACCATCCCTAATTTGCTTTGAAGTGTAGAGTTATATCGGTTAAAGAAAAGCATTGGGGATTTGAAATCCCAAAGATCTTCACATATTCACAGTTAACGTTTTACATTAGTTAATAGATTTAGTTTAAATTTAGTTTTGTTAAATTCAATCTTAGTAACTTAGCCTTTTAGTTCCCCATAGTTCGACCCCGTACTTTTTGCTTGCTAGATTAGTATAGGATTTTATTTTTGATTGGTTAGCGACACGATCATACTGTAAAGATGGACTGGTGTGCTTCTTTCAATATTTCCTTCTTGATTTCATCAACAGCGGGCACACAGAGTCTACCTCTAAACAATAAGGTACCATCCATAGATGTACTAAAAGCATGGTCCATTTCTGAATTTGAGGCAATTTTATCAATCTTCTCTTTCAACTCTTGATCAGAACTTTGCAAGGCAACAATGCTATATCTAAGGGAGGATCTTGCAGTCATGGCATAGAGAATACAATCCGAACCCTTAGGGACCACTTCCAAACCAAATCTTTCCATCGAGGACAACAAAGGCCTACTCAAAGCATTTAAATCCAACTCTTTTCTTTGACTCTTTCTACTAAGAGCATCCGCCACTACATTTGCTTTACCCGGGTGGTACTGGATGTCACAATCATAGTCAGAGACCAACTCCAACCATCTTCTCTGTCTCATATTCAGCTCATTCTGGTTGAAGAAGTATTTCAAACTTTTATGATCCGTAAAGATGGCGATTTTCTCACCGTATAGATATTGTCTCCAAATTTTCAAAGCAAATACAACAGCTGCAAGCTCTAAGTCATGAGTGGGGTAGTTCCACTCATAATTCTTTAGTTGTCAAGAGGCATAAGCCACTACCTTTCCGTGTTGCATCAACACGCAGCCCAAACCGATTTTAGAAGCATCAATGTAGACCGTCAATCCACCGGAACTATCAGGTATAGTCAGAACCGGGGCGCTTGTCAATCTAACTTTCAGCTCTTCGAAGTTCTTCTCACAAGAATCGGTCCAGACAAACTTCTCTTCTTTTCTAGTTAGCTTAGTCATAGGGGCAGCCAACCTAGAAAAGTTTTCAATGAATCTCCGGTAGTATCCTGCTAATCCAAGGAAACTTCTTATCTCAGTCATGGTCTTCGGTCTTTCCCAATCAGTAACAGTTTGGACTTTCTCTGGGTCAACACGAATACCCTCAGCTGAAACAACATGGCCAAGAAATACTACACTTGAGAGCCAGAAGTCACACTTGCTAAATTTAGCATAGAGTTTCTTTTCTCTCAACCTTTGCAACGTGCAGTTCAGGTGCTCCGCATGCTCTTCCTCATTCTTTGAGTAAATCATGATGTCATCAATGAAAACGATTACAAATTTATCGAGTACATCGTGAAATACTCGGTTCATGAGGTCCATGAACATGGCAGGGGCATTAGTTAAGCCGAAAGGCATCACTTTAAATTCATAATGTCCGTACCTTGTTCTGAACGCTGTCTTAAGGATGTCACTTGACTTCACCTTCAGCTGGTGATATCCCGATCTCAAATCAATCTTTGAAAAGACAGCAGCACCCTTCAACTGATCAAAAAGGTCATCAATCCGAGGCAAAGGGTATCTATTCTTGATTGTCAGCTTGTTCAATTCCCGGTAGTCAATGCACAGACGCATACTACCATCTTTCTTCTTTACAAACAAGACTGGGGCTCCCCAAGGCGACACACTTGGCTGCACGAAACCTCTCTCTAAGAGTTCATTTAATTGAGTTTGTAACTCTTCGAGTTCGGTAGGTGCCATTCTTTAAGGGGCCTTGGATACAGGAGCCGCTCTAGGAATTAAGTCTATAGAAAACTCAACTTCCCTATCAGGAGGCAAACCTGACAAGTCATCCGGAAAAACATCAGGGAATTCACTAACAACTCTGACTTCTTCAAGTCTCTTCTTCTCTCTGACCTTGCTTCTAGACGAAGCATCTCCCAAAAAGAAATGGACTTGCATTAGAGTGGACAAGGTCTTCTTGCTAAATCTTCCCTTCTCTCCTTGAAATTCGAAAACTGAATTCTCTTCTATACGGAACTAAATCTTCTTTGAGGAGCATAAGATCACGGCATTGTAGAAGGTCAACCAGTCGATTCCCAAGATTACATCAAAATCTCTCATGTCAAACAATACAAGGTTTGCCTTCAGATTCCTTCATCAAATCAAAATAGAACAATCTTCTAACACTTTATCTAGTTTAACAGCAGACCCAACAGGGGTACAAATAGATAAATGACTAGATAAACATCGAGGTATCAAGTTAGTTCTCAAGGCAAAAGTAGATGATATGAATGAATGTGATGCACCCGTATCAAATAATACAAATGCGGGAAGAGAAGCTACCAACAGAGTACCTGTTACAACATCGTGGCAGGGGTTTTGCTCGGTAACAGATATGCTAAACACTCTGCTAGAGGGAGGGGCAAAAGTAGCAGCAGGAGTACTCTTCACAACAAGAGCTTGAGGTTGCATAGACTTCTTGGGGCAGGAACAAGCATAATGGCCTGCTTGCTTGCAGAGGAAGCAAGTAGTATCTTTCGGTCCAATAGGAGCTGCAGCAAGGGGAGGTCTCTGATAAGCTGGTCTAGGATTCACCATCCCAGGCCTAGGAGGATAAGTAGCTCCCTGAGGTCTGGCTCCACTGGACTGACCATAATAGCTCACAGGAAGGGAATTAGGATTCTAGCCAAAATTTCTCGGCTGAAAGGCGGATGCAGGATAAGGAGCAGGTCTAGCAAAACGCCGATCAATGCGGTCAACAAATCCAGAAGGTCTAGGTTGCCAGGGTTTCTGAACTCGAGCATTTTCCTTTTCATTTTCTTCAAGTTTCTTCGAGTTTTGAACCACCTAAGCATATCCTTCAAGAGGCAAGACAGTGAGGTATGCCTTAATAGAAGGTCGCAAACCCTTGAAAAACTTTTTCGCCATGGCTTCTTTAGACTTAATAGATTCGGGGGCGAAGAAGAAAAGTTCTTCAAATTTCTGCTGATACTCAAGCACCGACAAAGTACCTTGTACTAAGGCCATGAACTCGGCCTCCTTTACATCCTTTACAGCTTCCGGAAAGTAGTTCTTGCAAAAAGCTTCCTTAAACTTCTCCCAGGTAACAACACCACCATTCAAGGTCTCAAGGATAGGCCTAGTGGAAGCCCACCATGCATCAGCTTCTTGCTGAAGCTTCTGCTCGGCAAACAACACTTTCTAAGCATCAGAACATTGCAGATGTCTGAAGGCCTTCTCCAACTCACGAAGCCACTTGTTCGGAAAGAGGGTGTCCTTGGTCACACCAGTAAAAGAAGGTACTTGCAACTTTAGGAAACTTTCCATCAAACGGGTGTGGGGTGTCCCGGTGAATCTTTCCATAAGAGGGGCTGCGACTCTAGAAGTTCCAATTCCGGCATGGTTCTCATTGCGAAGGGTAGCAAAACCATTCATCATTTGATTAAATTGGGCAGTCTGGTGTTGCATCATGTTGGTCATGACGCTGGCGATATCTCTAAAGCTTCCGATATCGGGGGCACCAGGAATGCCATTCGTGGTGTGGTTATCTTCCTGTGTCTGCTGATCAGAGCCCCCAGCAGGGGTTTCTTCATTTCCGTTGCTTTCGGATCCGACGAAACGATTTCTAAGTAAGACCATTATGCAAGGATCAAAGATAAGGATACCAAAATTTCAAATTTGACAAAGACAACTTGGCCAACAAATAGGATAACCAAATCATGGTTAGAGTTTATCAATATAACAATCAAATAAATCAGCATTGATCAAAATCCAAAGGAAATGAGTCAAAGAATCAAAAATTCCCAAAATAACCCAATGCAGAAAAATGATGAATTTTGGTCGATGCTTCTTGGTCGATGGTATCGACCAAAAGGATCGACCAAAATAAATTCTGCGCGAAAATCAGATTTAAAGGGCCCACTTCTCATTTCATTTTCATTTCTCACTCAACCATTTCGAGTTTAGCTCTGGAGAAGGTGATTTTCTAGGGTTTTCAAAAGTGCTAGGACTTGATTCAAGGCTTCAATCATTCTTGATAATCTCACTTGATCATCTACACAAGTAAGTTCTCTTTCTTTTTCTCTTTTCTTGTAAACTTCATTCACCATTGTTGTGTTCTTCAATAAAACTGAATAATACTTGTAGCTAATGGTTAGAATCATACATATAAATGATTAGAAACATGTTTTCATAACTTTTCAAGTAAGATTAAGTTCCAAACACAAGATTGCATCTATTTTGGTTACCAACACACTATTCATTTCACAAAAACTCAACTTTACAAGCACTTGTCTCATTTTCAAACCAAAAGGAATTTTGACATGAAACAAATTTCTACAACACTGATCTACTAGGGGAAAAGTGTTCCCACTCTCCATTCGGTCAAATTCCAATTTTTCAAAAATCACAAATGCAAGCTAAAAGAGGGATTTTTCTCTCTCTTACTTGCTGAATTTTTACTTTGAATATGCCAAAAAGATGGATTTTCACCAAATAAAGTGTTCTAGCATGCTTGTATAGGTCTTATGCATATGTTAGAATGATCAAATCAAAATTTCACAAAAATCGAATTTTCTGAAAATTTACAAAAATGCCCTTCATCTAACAATCACACACTAAGACTAATCCAAATGAGTTTCTTTCCTTGTTTCAACAGATCCACCATGCCTAGAGGAGGGAGACGAGTGAACAGGGGTAGAGGACTTGTTCCCCGGGCTGAGGTCATAGACGAGGAGCATTTCACTACTCCAATGGCGGAGTTTCTATACGAGCATTATTTCCATGATATACCGATCGAGCACGGACGATTGGTGGATGTGGATAATTTAGAGGTATTTCGCATCCGAGAGAGATTAGAGGCTATGGATTGGCTTCACTTATACACTACGGCACAGCCAGTCTACCCAGATCTTATCAGATACTTCTATAGTAATCTGACTTACCGTATAAAGGATGATCCGAGGGATGGTTCTAGGATTGTCAAGGATTCCATGGTTGGAGGTAGAGAGATCAAATTCACTACGAGGACACTGGCTCGCATCTTAGATGTACCGATCGTACGAGATTCCCGTTGGTGGATTCCCGCTGGCACAGATATCACAGAGGTGCTTCTTCCCTATGAGGTATACGAGGTGTGCATGACTCTATGGAATGACATTGACTGCTATATGCCTTGGTGTGGTACCGCGATGCATCCTTCAGCTAGAGTTATTGCTCGCATCGTCAGGCGAAACATCCTTCCGAAGGCAGGGCATCATAGCAAGGTATCGGCGATGGAGGCACTGGTCATTTATAGTATGTATACTGGAGTACAAATCGATTTAGCATACATCATGCAAAATGTCATGATTGATCGGATCGAGTTTCCTGGGGATAGGAACTTGGCTTTCGGCCGACTCTTGACTCGTATTTTTGAGTACTTTGGTGTGGACTTGGAGCATACACCTACTATTCAGGGTTGAGATTTAGGTGAGCCCATTTGTACATGGTTGATCAGGAAGATGGGGCTCCAGAATGCAGTCAAATCAGAGGATGAGGATGATATCAATGATGCATCAGGAGATGATGACTCAGAGGATGATAGTACTAATGATGATGATGGTGGTGACGATGATGAGCATAGTGAGGATGATGATCAGGGTCATGAGGGGGCTCCGAGGCATGAGGAGGTTCCCGCTCCACGATTTACTGAGGTCGGAGGCCCATCACGCACGACTTCTGAGGCTCCAGATGTGGCTTCTCATCAGTCATCGATTTACTCTATTCTTGAGAGGATCGAGGCTCGGCAAGAGAGGATGGAGTTACACATGTGCACCCTCAATGAGAGGTTTGCACGATTGGAGGAGGAGTTCAGATCTAGGAGGGATCAAACAGATCACAGGAGTCGTTCACCTACATAGACAGAACTAGGAATTTTATTTTATGTCATCATGGATGTATTTCTCTTTTTCAGACTTGTAAAAATTTCCCTATGAAATCAATGAAGTTTAGTTATTTTGTCTATATTATTGTGTCTTATTCATGAGTCAAATTATGTTTCAATATTTTGGTTTCTAGTCCAGGTTATCTATTATTTGCTTCTAGGAGTACTTGAGCCACTTTCGGATCTGTGACTCGGAATGTTCCGTCACCGTTTCTGTGGTCGGGGTTCCACTTGATCTTGAGCTCTGATACCAATCTGTCACATCCACCCAGCCGGTACCCCATTTGGAATACCCGGGATGTGATCCACAGTCCAAGGATGAATGATCTGAGGTCCATGCCTCCCACATACACGGTAACACAATCATGAACAGTAATAATCAATGATAAAAACAACTAATACTAAGTATCATGAATAAGATAAGATTAACTAAATCAGAGTACGGAATATAGATAATAATAGAGTGTGATCAAAATCATAAAGGGTGAGAAGGTGTGGTAGCCACCCTCTCAGAGCAGCGGAAAAGAAGTAAATCAAGTTAGTTACATATCCAAGTGTCACCAGAATAATTCAAAAACAAGTTAGTTACAAGATCCAAGGTTCCACAAATACACCAGGGGAATGGGGCACTATGCTAGGGTTTCTTCTATACTAATGGTAGTCTCCTCAACAGTACGGATGAAGTAAACCCAGCGCTGCCGCTCCCGCCCCCGCCAAACTGTGGGGCTAACCCTGGTGTGGATAATAATCCTCCTCGGCTCCAATATACGGATCCTCACCAACGCCACTACCCGGAGGGTAGTATGTGGAATCATAGTCCACCTCATAGGAGGTGCCATCGTAATCTTCGGTACCTGGAATGTAATCTAAAACATTTGCACAAAAAGGAATGAGTTCGAAGAACTCAGCAAGGAAGTTATTCCATAATTAGAAATCATACACATTCAGAACATATAATAATGCAATGCAATATGGAACATATGATGCAGATATGAGCCTAACTCTATGAATGCTGGTCTCTAGGGTAGACATGCTTTAAGTCATAGCACCGTACTTCACTGGGTCGTCAGTCACTCTCCCATTTCCATATCTTGGGAATGCCCGGGGAAGATCGGTAAAGTCATCAAAAAGCCGTGGTAAGGGGATCGGTCACCACTCTCTCACATCACCATTTGGTCAAGTACTGGCGCATGTCACAGTAAATCCTAGCCCAATGCAAGTCATCTACTCGATCGGTCAAGTCGGATTCAGATACGTCCATTCCTCTCCCCGGCGTCCTTTCGGTATCCTTCACACTAGAGTCAGCGAAATCCCGGATTTCGGACTCATCAACCCTATTGGTCATCCACATATAGTAAACGAGAAGCTCTCATGTCCTCTCACAGATTGGTTACCGGTCTTGAGCGCCCGTGAGCCCAAGTCTATCCATATGCAACTCTACCAATAAATAGCCCCTTTCAGGTATCCGTAGCATGGTTTATGTCCCCTACCGGATTGGCTACCGGCCTAGAGCGCCCATCCAACCATACACTACCACTGGTTGTTCGGTCTCAATGCCCTTCCGATTCGGGTCTGACACGACAAGGATGAACCTTGCCACACAACTAGACAATCCTATGTATGTCATCCAATAACTCGGGAGAGTGTCGATAGGCACCATCGGAGAACATCCCATACTATTCCCTCCGATGCCCAAGGACGAAGTGTCGTTGAGGACACCCCCAAATCCCAAGTCATACGTAAGCTCACACATCCAATCTCATCATTTCTCATGCATCCAATGCATATTCATAATAGTAATCAAATCATGATATTGAAACGAATCATTATAAACATAAGCAAATCAAAATGATAAAGTAACACAACAAGAGTATAAAGATTTAAATGCTACTGTTCTAACACATATGTAACAGTCTCATAATGATTGAAAGGAAATTAAGGGATTTCATTCTTTAAATAAAGCACAGTTCAATATTTGATGACTTATATGTTTATGGATATAACCATCCTTACCTTGGATGAATCGATCATGAATTGAGAATACCAAGAATAGTCCAATAGAATTGTTAAGGCCCTAAACAAACATCAATAATAAGTTAGAAAAGAAGTCGGGAAGATCGGATGTCATTTGGGTCAAAACTGACCAAGGTTGCTGTCAGCAACAACTTTGGTCGATGGTCTTGGTCGATGGTATCGACCAAAATTGTCTTCGGGACAGAATAGAGGATTTTGGGGATTTTGGTCCGAAATGAGTCTTCCGGTGTTCGGATCAATCTGAAACTTGGAGGCATACTTAACAACAGTAGTAGGACACTATAAATCAAGGAACTAACCCAATCCAATGGTCTAATTAAAAAGCCCCAATTTGAGCTATCAAGTTCAAGTGATAAACATCATGGCATGAGTTGGAATTGATTGCATTGATGAGGAATAGCATGCAATAGTTAGAGGAACTAATAGGAATTCGATTGGAATCATATGGCAATGTTAAACATGAACCTAATACTATCTATAGCTCAGTTTGATATCAAATGGCATGATGTTAATAGGTAAATCATGGAATACATATGCTAGGCATGAGATAGAAGCATAGCATCAATGAATAGATAAGGAAATCATGGATTGAACATGAGTAGGCACTTGGAGTGGTGGTTGCAAGGTTGCAGCACCATTCCAAATGTCTCATCAGCAAGGTGACAATAGAAAAGAGTAGAAAATGGTAGGGTAGAGAGTGGAATGAAGAGTCATACCTTAGTGTGGAAGATGAAGACAAGAATCAATGATAAACTAAGTGTCTTTGATGAGATACCCTTCACACTAACCAAGGAGCTGCTTTGGGAAGCTCTCCCCACGTTCCCCAGGTGAGAAAAATGATTGCAAAAGGCTCAAGGTTTGAGGTCATATTAAATAGAAAATGAATATTCCATGGAATCATTAACTTGGCAGACTGGGATATTTTGGTCGATGGTATCGACCAAAATATTTCGAGCAGAAAACTCAGGTTTAGAACAGCAACTTCAAGTAGGGATTTGAAAGGCTATACAAGGTCAAATTGAGTGAGGTTTTCTTCCACAATTCAATCAAGAAGTCTAGTTTTGGGGAATACCTTCGGATTATGCACAGGAGGTCATTTGGTACATCAACCATATTAATCTTCTCCGATGCGCAGACTTTTCTTAAACACTGACAATGCATTTAAGCAAGGGGTATCATTGTCAATGTCCATGGGCTCGGTCTCTGAATCATGATCATCAATCAGAATGGTCCATAAATCTCTTCTTCCACCGCTTCGGGTCTTCGGATCTGAATACAACAGTGGATCCGGGTCAGGGTCAAGGTTAGAATAGGGCTGGATATTACAGTTACGACCATTGATGATCAACGGTTACAAAGTGGAGACGGTTTGCCTCCCCCGAAGCACTCATTATGAACCTACACCTAGCTTCTTGACGTGTTGCTCCCATGCTGGGCGAGGTCCTCGAGGACAGCCGTTACGGAAAACGGCTGGTCACTTTATTGTAGACATTTAATGCATCCGTTAAAGAATACTTCTGAAGTCTCCCGAGAAAACCAAATGGAGCTCAAGAAGAGAGTCTTCCCCTAAACCGGGATAAGCAACAAGTATCAATTGAGAACTGCTACATTCCCCCGAGTAATGCAGAGTAGTACTCGGGATCAGGAAAGGGCTTGGGGATTACCCTAAAAACAACCGGGACAAAGTCCCATTGTGAACACATTCATGGATAACCAGTACTCTCTTACAAACTCGGGCACTGGATTTTCCAACTTCCTAGCTATCCCGAACATCGCGAGCAACGATCGGGATAGGGGGCTTATGATACGGGAAGTTTTGTACCTAACGGGTATAACCCGGTTAACCTGGGTACAACCAGATTGACCAGGTGTTACCCGGTCATATGAATTAACCCAAACGGGCCATCTCACCAATACTTGTGTCAACAACCTACGCCCGAATGGGGGCTCCACATTCAATCGGGACATGACCGACTGTTTGGGCCAATGCGTACATCACGCTCCCCAAATGAGGCAGTTTCTCTCTATTAGGAAAGTCAACTCCAACGACTATCTAACTGGGACCAATAACGGAAGGGGATAATCCTCAAGGATTCGATGGCTCCTGTCGGGCGGACTTACCAAATACACATAAGGTAGGTAACACGGTATAAGATAAAGGACGCGCTCCCTTGGAAGGTAATCCAATACACTGAGTATAATCTTGTGTAGCTTTGGCACGAGATCTCATTCTATTCGTCATCTGACTTTGCCATCGGAGGCGGCTGCCTGGCACACAAGCCGGCCCCACATCTAACCTTTCTTGCAGGACTCATCGTCCTGGATACGAGAGGAGGCTCAGTCCGATCCAGAAGCATAATTGATCCGCATCACAAAGCATCTATCTTTGGTTTCCTTTTTCTAAAATAATGTTGAATTGATTAGGTGGACAAGCAAAGGGAATCAGGGGAAGAGGTACCTCATATTATCCAAAGGCTAGCCAAAGGTCCCAGTCGGGAAGTAAAAAAGTATAAGGGGTACATTTTGAATGGTGTACGTTTTCACACCAAAGATCGTGAAGCCAATCGTCAAACACAAAATAGTGGACTAGTAGTAATAGCAGTAACATCAAGCTATGCTAGTCGTAGAGATACTCAACGTGATGGAAATGTTCATTACTATGTCATGTTACAAGAAGTGGTTGAGTTGGAATATTCAGCAGAATTGAAGACAATATTATTTCGTTGTGATTGGGCTGACACAAGTAACAGAGCATTGTGTTTTTTTTTGGGCTGACCCAGGTCTATGCATATGCAACCCTACCAATCAATGGCCCCTACAATGTGATTTCTGTCCTCTCACGGGTTGGTTACCGGTCTTGAGCGCCCATGAATCCCCATTGCTACCACGGGTCGTTCGGTCACAATACCCCTCCGATTAGGGTCTGACATAACGGGACATCCTAGCCAAACACTACTAGATAGCCCTAGATATGTCAACCAACAGTTTAGGAATGTGTCCAAAGGGCATCTTCGGAAACATCCCATAATATTCCAGTAGGTGTCCAAGGACAGACGTGTCAAAAGGACACCTGCCCTTTCCAAACCATACCTAATCATTCACCACCATAAATCCATCGTATCACATATATGGTAACTTCTTATATGGAAAGAAATCAATAACAACATCCAACTTGTATATAATTGGTAAGTAAATCATACATGAATTAATTAGCATAAACAAGTACTGTAATCAAAGTAGTTGCATCAATATTCAGCCAATATAAGAATCTATTTATAGAAGTAAATCAAAGAGATTCAAATATGGAAACTAATCATGCAATCTATGTGATTAAGGAAATAACTATCCTTACCTTAATTACTTTGCAAAGGATCTTGGAGATCAAGTAAGATCTTGTCTAAACTT